>NC_143054.1:182132500-182202500 GCF_052426305.1 Pelodiscus sinensis | reverse complement strand
ATTCTGCCCTCTCCGACTTCATAGCCTTTGGTCTTTGGCCAAGTGCATGCATAATTGATTCCACACGCACTATCATTTTCTTGATGTAATTGCTTTAGTAAGATATGATGAAATCTAATGGATAATTTACTATATGAAAATGGCAAAAAAGTAAATGTTCATACTTTGTTCTGGGGCAGTGAGAAGAGTGGCCAGATTGCTTAATTTAAATAAAATCAAAGTAGTACCTTCCCCCAGCATCATATATATGGTGGTAGGTTACTGTTGTGCTTTTAACCAAATCTCTGTACATAGAAGCAGTCTTTCAATGCAGGTAAAATAGTAAAATGCAGTAAATGCAGTAAAATAGTAGAATTGTTGTAAACCTTATTTTATTCTCAAATATTGTCATATTGCATTTCTCTAAACATAGGGAAGGTGAGCACTGACAAAATTCCTCAAAGAAAAGAAAGGAATACATTGCGAGAGTTAAAATACGTAGCATGGGTTTGCCATCCTGTGCTAAAATACAGTAACACGTAGAAACATACTGGTAAATGTAAGCAGATTTTTTCTGTTTCAGCGTGGATGACATACAGATTTCAATTCAACATGAATCTATCCTGGGTTTATTGTTAGGTGTTTCTGAAACAGCACAAATATCAAATACATAACTAATTCCATAAGAAGTAAAGGGAAAATATTTCACTTTAAAATGCTGATGTTAAATTGGATTTGTTAAATCTGATTTGTTAATCTCTGTGTCTCTTCCTCTCCTCTTACCTCCCCAATCCTTGAGGATTGTAATCCTTTCTATATATCTTTTAAAAATACATTTTGGGGCAATGCAGAGAAACAAAAGCATTTTGTATTTTCTTCTTCTCCCCCCAAAATTGCTGTTTTCAAAGTATTTAAAGAGGAAAAAGGATTTAATGCAAACCTACATAACTGTAGCAAGCTGTTTTCAAGCAAGTCATAATAATGAACAACACATGATCTGAAATTTGATCAGCAAACATATGCTTATGCCAAGGAATTTTTGCCATTCACATACCAAGATTCTGTAAATCAGTAAACCACTGCAATGGAACCCACTTCACTGAGCAACTATTGAAGGAGCAGAGTTGTAACATATGGAATGATGTAGCAGAGGGGGCTTGTTTTAAGAACTGCTAAAAGAATGGTGAATTGTAGTACGTTTTCTCTCTAGATATAATTTATGTGCTCCAAAACTAATAACTCCCAAAACTCCAAAGCTAATACACAGACGCTGAAAGAATAAAAATGAATTTTTAATAGTTCAAAATAGAAAATTAGGCGAGTAACTTGTAAAGGAGTGAAATCTTAAGCAACATATTTTGTGATCCCCCCCTCCACCCTGTGCCATTGAACCAAAATGTAAATTATTTTCCGGTCCTAATTGGATTTAATTATTTCTTTAGGAGAGGATGGGTGGGAGGGGGTGGGAATGGTGCACAGCTGTCCCAATGAAACAAAGGATCTAGAAAAATATTACTTTTCCCTATGTTGGTTAATAAACATTGCAGAGGATGTTAGTGTTGACAGGCAAATGGAATGTTTTGTGGACCTGGGGAGGGTATGAGCTAAGTGGGCAGCAAGGACGATTTCAAAACAGACACATTACCTGTTAGAAACTAGATTTTGTTGTTTCCTATTAATTTCTCTTACTTTTCTGATTTTAGAGAAGCAAGTAGGGTCCTCTTATTGGCCTGAGTTGCAGAATTCTGATTGACTTACATTACAGCAGGTCTGGGTGTTAGGTTGACAAACCCATGTTTGTCAGCATAGGGCCTAATCTTGGGAGGTGCAGTGTGCGTCCCTCCATGGCAGTTGTGTGCATTCAGTGCCCTGCAGGTGATGTTCAAGACTTAGCAGATTTGGGCCCTTAGAACCTCATGATGTGTTCCTTGTGCACCCAAAATCTTGTGAACTTGGAGGGGAATTCTGAGTAACATGCAGGAAGTAGCTCCTAGTGGATATACGCACTTTGCTTTACCAGTGGTATATTTGGATCACTGCATTGGCATTTGGGAACGGTATGTAACTGGCCCTCTGTCTGCGTCTATCTATTTTTCCCCTCAAAGATCTCAAAGCGTTTTACAAGTATTAATGAATGCGCCCGTTAATATCATTTATAGTGTGATTCATTCATTATTAGCTTTTGGAGGGACTGTATTCTTATTTCATCATTTGCTGTTAAAATTAATACACTCTGTGCCGGCTGTAAAAATGTATTTGCATTTAATTGCAAGTCAGAATGAATTAATGGATATGATTTAAACCTGAATTCACTTTAAAAAAAAAGAAAAGAAAGAAAACCCTCTTTAGCGAGAAAGGAAAAGTCGCTTTGGGCTTAATTTCTTTAGGGGTTGTGGGGAGGGAAATAGGAGGCGGCAAAGGGAACAGGGAGGGAGAGACAGAAGCAATGTTCCTTTCTTCAATTTTTGAGGTTGCTTTCTACAAAAAAAAAAAAAAAAGTCTCTGCCAGGAGGGGTTTAGGCAAAGTGGTCAAGGACATCTGCTCCTGAGAAGGTGGCAAAGAAAAGAGGTTAGTAGTAATAGGGAAGCAGCACAAAGGGAAAATTGTACACTGGAAGCATTAGTCTCTTCAGTCTTAGTGTGGCCAGACTGGTTTAGCAGACAGAATGATAGATTGCTTTGTCCAGGGTCCCAGGGTGTGCCCTGAACTTGAAGCACTTTGTTTATCTTGAATAGAAAGGGAAAAGCACAGACATAATCGATGTCTAGTTTTTAAGGAGCTAGAAAGAGGTAGGAGAACAGAGAAGACAGGGAGGGGAAAAAGGAAAAGTTGGGGGAGGGGCAGACCCTGGTTGCGGCTGTCCATTAACAGATGAACTTGGCAGAAATCCAGATTTTGATGAGAGAGTGTCATAGCCCAAGAGCAGTCAAGCCTTTTCAATAATTTTTTTATACCTGCTGACTGTACATCAAATGCTCCCAGGTCTTTTGGCTAAAGGCAAGAAGAAGAAGAAAAAAAGAGAGACAGCTCAATTTTTTTTCCTCTGAACCAGTTGAGACCAGTCTTTTGGCCACGCAGACAGGTTCTATCATCTTTCCTGGCTTGCTATTGGGAAAAAAGAGTTGTAATAATGCCAGTAACCTGAGGGCCTAGGACAAAAAGGGTTTTGGTGTTCTGAGAGGCAAATTAAACTGAGCAAGAGTGTGAGAGTAGTAGGGGTGTGTGTGTGTTTGTGTGTCTGACAGTGAATGAAAGGGATTTCATAAATTGTGGACGTTAAATTCACTGTTTAAAAGCATCTGTGAAGTAATATGTATATAGCTGAGGAAGACAAAATCAGGAGAAGATCTGAAGATAATACTGTAATGGATAAATTCCATGGATGAAATCCTGTTCCTCATCATGTGTGTTTGCTTGCTGTTTACACATTGGATTTACACTGATTATCCAGAGTGATAAAAAAAACAATTTAGTTAAATCGGTTCAGGCTTCTAGTTTAGAAAGAGGTATATAAAGCTGTTTAAACTTCTACAGCTTTTTTGGTTAAACATCTTTACACTAGAATAACTATGTCCGCCTTAGAGAACTGGACTGATTTAACTGCTCCTGCTTTACTTAAATGTGCAAAAATGGCATGGAGACATATCTTGTATGTCTTCGGTTGTGTACAGCTGTCACTACAGTTTACCAGCCAAAGCCCCAAATCTGTTTGCCTTCTCTTTCCATGTGGGTGACGAGAGTGAAGAAAACAAAGGTATTTTACTAACTCAAAAAATTTACTTGTTAGGGGGGAGCTAGGACTTTGCCAGGTGTTTATGGCAACAGCTTTGCACTGACATGCAAGCTGCCAAAGCTAACGTCCACATCAGAAAGTGAAGGGGTATTTGTATCTTGGGGTTGATCTAGCCATTGTAAAAAACTAGGGTCAGTTGTAAACTGAGGAGTCTTTGTGTACAGATCTTGGTATAGATAGGAGTCCAAATTGGTTTTTACTTTTGATTATGATGTCTGCTTCTGACAGTAATTCAGCTACTTACCAGTCTTGGCAGGAGGCTCAGTCTATAGCATCCTGACATTTTTGCTTTTTAACAGGCCAGTCTCATCGTGCTGCAACAAACAGAAGCTTAACTGAATTTCGCTTCAGCTTATTTGAATAACATGTATTCTGGTCAAACAAGAAATTCCTCAAAAGAAGGTTTCAGTGCTTCATTTTCCATTAATCTTACACTAGATTTATTTCAAATGTTAAAGAAATGGAATAACAAGGAAAACGTAGACTCCCTAAGCCACTACAGGTATGTCTGTACTGTGGTAAAAAATCCCCACAGCACTGAGTCTCAGAGCCTGCGTCAGCTCACTTGTGGTTGTGGGGCTCCAGAGGGCTGTGTGGCTAAAAATAGCAGTGTGGACAGTCAGGCTCAGGCTGGAGCCACTGCTCTGAGACCCACCCTCTTAGTGGGGTTTTATAGCTTGGGCTCCATGCTGATCTCCTGAATGTTGTTACTGCAGTTTTATAGCACCGTGAGCCTGAGTTAGCTGACCTGGGCCAGCCACAACCATGCAAGGGGTCTTTTATGGCAGTGTATACATACCTTTTGGGAGAAATTTTCACAGACGTGGAAGGCTGTTAGGACTATATTGGGAGTGAGGTGCCTAACTGTCCTTTGTACCTTTGGCAGTCTCCCATTAGTATATTAGACTGGCCTTTCATTCGCATAAATAGTAGGACTGCTAGTCATTTGTGGATCCTTGTATCACCAAAGGTGACTCAGGGGACACAGGGCTAAATGCAGGGTCCCAGAACCAAGGTTTCCTCTAATTTTTCCAACCATGTGCAGAATGCATTTTGTTATGTGCACCGAGGCATGTATGAATGTGCACCACCAGTAGAAACACATACTGCTGGCTGTAGGCACTCTGCTAATCAACTGGGTGGTATTTGAATCTCTCTTGGGCTGCAGCCCAAATTCTCAGTTTACAGGGAATGCTGTCCAGAACCCTAGTTCCTCCAGCATTCCCTGAAATTCGTCTTTTCATGGGATGGAAACTCAGGTCTATTCTCCCACCTTCCATGTTTTCCCTTGAAAGTTTAATTAGATGTTGTGAATTGAATTCAATTTAATGGAAGACAAGTGCAAAACCAGTGAAGAAGTTCTCAGCTCTTAGGTAATATGCCCTACTCATGTGCACTGAGTCAGGAACTGGCGATCTCCGTAAAATGGATTCTTATCTTGATCTTGGAGTTGCATGTCAAGCCATAATTGACTTTGTCATAAACTCCCAGCTACTGTACACCCCTTTATCTCTGCCTATCATTTGACTGTGCATGTGGTTAATTTATCCTGTGGAATGTCTGCTTGTTATCTGGCTATCTAGGTACTTATATAGCGTCCATCACATTAGCATGTGACCGTCTAACGGGCTTTAATGAATGAATGCATCCTCTCAACACGCCTGTGAGGCAGGGAAGTACTATTATCTCCCATTTTGCAGATGAAGCATGGTGGCACAAAGATTAAGTGACTTGTCCAAGGTCCCACATTTAACTTGTGGCAGAACTAGGAAACGAGGGTAGGTCTCCTAAATCCCAGGCCAATGCCGTAATCACCTTGCCACCTCTGCTCTTCTCTCCTCCCAGCCATTGCCAGGAAGCTGAGGTGGAAAAATGATAAAAAAATAAAATTTTCAATGTTGCGATTCATGTTTGCTTTCCCCTTGAAAACAGGAGCAGCCCTGCTTTGGAGCTTTAACTGAGTCTGACTTCAGATAATTAGAGGACGGAATTCAGGCTTTCTAACCTGTTAGAAGATTGTAGGACTGCAGGGTTGTCCCTGTATAAATGCTACTGCACTCTGTGGACTAGAGTAGTGATTACTGACTGTTCACACTCCTAGATGAGGATTTTGGGTTACCAGACAAGAATATTAACGGGTTTGGTAGTCATTTCCCTGGTCTGATACCAGCTGTCCCTTCATGCCAGCATTTTGGCCTGGGGTTTGTACTGAGGCACATAAGGTCACATAGGTCTGCCTGTTAGGCCACTCTATGTGCCACCCATTTGTGTAGATCAGATACTTATATTTTGGACATTTAACTTAATGTTCATTAGGGATGAAATTCATCCCGTGTTAGGCAACCCACACTGAGACTTAAAGTGGTGTAGCTGATTTCTCTCCCACATTGGGGTCAGTTCACCCTTATGATGAAGGTAAGTTGAATGTCCCAAAAGATGAGCCTGTGACTTTTAGGTAAGTATCTGCATTTACAGATTCTACAAAAAATACTGTATTGTGGAAACAATGAAGATTTAACAGTGCAGTCACCGAAAAAACTACAGAGGAGTCATAGCCTCCCTAAAAGGCTTCTGTAGGAACTGTGTAGTAGTTCTGCTTCCAACTGATTGAAATGTTGACTAAAAATCAATGTTGTTGACTAGTGATAATCTAGTTTTCTCGGTGCTAAGTAGTTCCACACATTAGAATGAGTTTGCTGTACAGAAATTAGAGTAGAGAGTTCTGTATGCTACAATGAATCAGATGCATTATAGGTCAGTCCTTTATTTGTTTCATCATGACTTTTACACAGTTGTCATGTAATTTATGGCTGCTTTCACATTGTCAAACATTTTCATTGCAGCTCCTTCTTAACACACTCCTGTCACTAACACGGCAGCGTTAAAGACACTATTGTTTCATAATCCGAGAGGAGGACTATAAAATATCAAATTACACTATCTTCAGGCTAATCTAAATGCACTACAGATTGAAATCAGAGCTCGTTTGTCCCTGATGCAAATTATTAAGTTCTAATTATAAATATCCATTTAATTACTCCATACATTTTTATTCTGCAGACCCTTCTCACCATCTCTATCTGAGATACAGTAGATGCATAGGAGAAAATCTGCAGTAATTAATGTGCATTTCCTAAATAATAAAGAACAAATATGATCCACTTGTTCATGGAAGACATATCCACACACATGTTTTTAACTATCCATGTTATGACTTCAGATACTGAATGGTAATTTAAAAAGAAACTGAAAAGACAAAAATCATAAATTTGAATGTTTTGCAATTGAAAGGGCCTGATCCTGCATAGATTTTGTTTGACAATAATCATTATTATTGTGGTAATCCCACTGACTTCAGTGGAAGTACATATATGAGTAAGGGTTACTCATGTGAGTAAGGTTACAATGTCAGACCCAATATCATACAATAGATAATGCTATATTCCAACATGTGCAACAATGCTCATGTTAGAAGCGCCATATACCACCATGATTATGACTTTTACAATGAAACAAATACAGAGATCCAGTGTCTGCCAGCATTTTGAATTTGTTAGATTTAATATTGAACACTACTCAGCAAGTAACAAATCCTTCACTTGGACAATAACAAGTGGCTGGTTGTTTTTTTTCTCTCCTGTCTTTGCACACCTGTTAACACAACCATTCGGTGTGTTGTCTGTAAACAGTATTCTGCCTTAAGAAAATCTACAATGGAAAGTGCTATGCCTTGCACTGGCCCATCCCTCCCCAAATGCACAATCAACAACCCAATTTGAAACAGAATTCTGTGTTTAAAAAGATCAAATATTTATAATGGGAGCAAAAATTATATAAATACACACATACACACACACAGAGGAACAATGCTTATTTTCTCATAAGATTTTTCTCCACTTGTAACTGGGGACCGCAGCTTAATTTGAGAGAGTTTGATTATACTGAAAGAATGAATTATTGCTACATCTTATTTGCTGGGATTATATTAACAGGCTCAAGATGGGTTCCAGGTCTAATAATATTTTATCTAGCACTTGCTGCCTTTTCCAGGGTCTTCTGGGCTACAGAACATCCTTTGTCCCCCATTGCGCCTCCATACCTCACTCATGCCCTACTTCCTTATGTTCCCTGCTTGCTAACGCCTGTTGAAAATCCATGGGAGTTTTGTCAGTCTGTGGACTGCAGGATCCCGGTCTGAGGACTAGATTGTGCAAATGGTATGTTGTCCATTGTACAGGTTGGTGCCCCAGAAAGAACACAGGAGCATTCTGAAAGGCTGGCACACAAAGGACAGGGAGCCCTTCCCCATTTTCTTTGGGGAGCCTTGTGCCCTAGGGAAGTAGGGAGGAGCAGTAGCTGGACTCTCTTGAATGCAGGGATTGGAATTCTGCCTAGCCCTTAGGCAGGCCAGCCAACTGGGCGTGGAGGCGCCTGATTCTCTTCCCCTCACTGCACAGGCACGTGAATTGCCTGTTAGCATGCTTATCAGGAATGATTCTCATCTATCAATGCAGAGAGCAGGAAAAGACAAGAGCATAAACACAGAAAAAGAATTGTCACCTCTGAGTTACCTTAGTGTAAATCCAGAGTGACTTCACGAAGGGTAGTAGCTACTGTACACCCATGTAAGAGAGAGCCAGATCCCATCCATTATTGTTGTTTATGTATAACAAAGACACATTGGCCTGATCCAATGCCCATTGAAATCAACGGAAAATGGTAAGTGACTTCAGCGGGCATTGGATCAAGCACAGATGGAACTGAAGTCTGTCTCTAAGAATTGTACATACACGTATGCACCCTTCCACCCACTTACATGAGATGAAATTATGGCTCCACTGAAGTCAATGGTGATTTTGCCATTGACCTCTCTAGAGCCAGGATTTCATCCATAGAGTCTATTACCAAGTGCACATTCACTTATGTTTGATAATAATTTATAGTTTATAGAATTTTTTTTTGCACTATCAATATAATTATCAAAGTTGTTTTTTTAAACTGAATATATTCACTCAACTCCTACAGCAAATAATTTTTCTTCTCTTTGGAGCTTTTTTTAACTAGGTCTTTTTTCTTCTTTCTTTTTTTAAAAAAGCGTGTTTTCAGAAATGTCCCCAATTCTCAGGTAACTTTGTCCCTGACAAATTAGAACTGCATTTCCCTTTAACTTTCTCTTACATTTTCAACCAAAAGAAAAGATGTGAAGTGTTGCTAGTAGAAAAGAATCTTAAAACAAAACTAATCAGAACCCTATCTCCTAAATAAAGGCAAAATTCTCTTAGCTTTTCTGAAGGTAATATATATTTTTTGAATGAATTGGAATATCTTTTTTTATCCTTGCCTCACTGTTATTGTGCTGCTTTGCGACATAATGCTTTTTTATTGTGATCCCTTCATAATCCACATATAGAGATAATCGTCTGTTTCAGAATTTTGCATTCTATCATATCTATTATGAATAAAGTTAAAATACTATACAGACTGGTAGTCAGATAAGGGACAGACTATGCCGTGAACATGTAAATGCTTTATTTCTTTTATAGTATGTGCTGTTATATGAACAGTTCAACATAGATTCAATTCTTGTCTATAGAGAATTTTCTAAATAGGAAGCAAGCCAGAATCTTAGAATTTTATAGCCCAACATTTTCTCACTCTTTTCATTATTTATTTATTTATTTATTTATTTATATATTCATTGTATCATGCAAATGTATCAGCCATTGTACTGTAGAAGTTTTGTAGGGGTGCTTCCGATAGGACAGCCTTGGCGTACTAATGGGGTCAGTTATGTCACAATGTGATATATGGTTTATGTTTACCATGGCATATTTTGTTTGCAAGATAGGCTGTGGGAGCAGAACAGATGATAAATGAAGATACCCTACATTTTCACATTATTTCCTGTGGTCACAAATTTCCAAAACAATAAAGAGCTTCTAATAATGGAGAGAGACATAATTCACTTGAAGTTTTCACATCTATGGCTAAAGTTTATAGTCCATTACTTCAGTGCTTTGCTTAAAGCTCTTATTTGACCCAGATAAATTATTTTAGATTTGGTGTGAAAACCTTGGCAAATATATGAACCTTCATCCAATTATGTAATATCCCTGGCTGCAATATTGGTCTGTGTTTTTTAAAATCACCCCTGCTCCTCATGACATTTGGATGCATCTCATCATTTGAATTCTTAGTAAGAGATAGATATGAAAAATACTTTTTTACTCTTCTAAAATCAACATTGTCTTCATGAAGCAATGCCTTAATTGGAGAGAGAGCTATAGTGAAAATAATAATAGAAAATGTAAATGCCAGCTTTGCCTACCTGTTCTGGATCGTATTTTCTCCTCCATTAAAATATTCCCAAGGATCACACAAACTGCAATTTATTTGACCAAAACCACCCATTCAGCCAATTGTGCCTTATACTGAGGGATGCTATTGCAAATCTGATGGCTGTAATTTAGCCTGTAGCCACAGTAATATGAAAGGTAGAGAGCTAACAGTGCACAGATGAATCAGTGTTCTGTTCTTCATACATGCAGTGAATTTATCCTGGTAGCTCAGTGGCTACTGCACTTGTTGCTGCTGAATAGTAGTATTCCTGTACTCTGCACAGAAGTATGCTTAGCTCTTGTTATTTATTTCTCCTGTGGACCCCTCTTTCTCTCCCCCCGTGCATCTGGTTAAATGGACGACAGCAATTTGTACACAGTTACTTCTTACTTATTTTATCTCCTGAAAGATATTAAGTCCAACAAGCTTTTACCCAGTGAGTCTATAGAGAAAACAGCTAGGCAATTCTTGTTTCAATCTACACGTCTCTCTGGAGCACTAGTTCCAGAGACTGATCAATAGGTTTTATTGTAGACCTCACTGTCTCTAAAAGCGTTGTGACCTTATCCCAGCTAAAAATAGTATTTGCTCTTGCTGCCTACAGAACCTTGACCTGTGAAAACCCATTTGGAACATAACTGACACATCCAGTCAGCTGCATATCGAAGACATACTCTGTGAATGAATACTGTACAAATCTGTCCAGTTACAGGAGAGCACTTTCTTACAGTACTTGAAAGGAAAATACCAACTAGGTGGTTATACACCTTGATAAGAGTGAGATTATTGCAGTGAGGGACAATCCTGCTGTTATGACCTCAAGATGCTTGGGGTGCGTCTACACAGCAGGGTTTAACTCAAAATAAGCTATGTGGATTGAACTGCATCAATTGTGTTTCTTTTTCGAAATAGCTTATTTCGAAATTGGGAGCATCTACACAGCACTTTTTTCGAAATAGAACACTCTTACTCCGACTTCCCTTACTCCTGATACAAAGAGGGCTCGTCTACATTGGCCCCTTTTCCGAAAGGGGCATGTTAATTTCAGAGGTCGTAATAGGGAAATCCGCAGGGGATTTAAATATCCCCCGCGGCATTTAAATAAAAATGTCCGCCGCTATTTTTTTTTTTCCTACTTTGAAGTAGGAATAAGATCCTCCGGAAAAGGGCGCTTTTTTCTAAAAGCCGGAAAAAAGCGGCGGACATTTTTATTTAAATGCCGCGGGGGATATTTAAATCCCCTGTGGATTTCCCTATTACGACCTCTGAAATTAACATGCCCCTTTCGGAAAAGGGGCCAGTGTAGACGTAGCCTGAGGGTTACAGGAGTCGGAATAAGAAATCCTCCAGCTTGACAGTATTTCGACATTATTTTGAAATAACTGCTGTCTGTGTAGATGCAGAGTAAGTTATTTCAAGATAACACTAGTTATTTTAAAATAATGTTGCTGTGTAGATGTAGCCCTGGGGGCTTGATCAGCGAGCAACCAGCACCCCAGTTTGAAGTAAACGTGAGCCGCGGAGGCACAGCCCCTCTGAACAATCTTCCTCTTTTTTTTTTATGAAGAGATTTACAGCAAGTACATGTTAGTACAATGTCCCAAGCTTCTCTTCTGACAAGACATTTCATTGCATTTGTCATTTATATTGGTTCAGTTGTTGAACTAGAACAGCTTCGGAGAGCACAGTTCTTGAAAGCATTTGACATGTTTTTATTGTACTTCTTAAGATTTAGAAGTACAATAAAAAAAAGTTATCCAAAGTTAAAACCAGCTCATTCCTAATAATCAGCAGATTGATCTTTTTCAGGCACAATAAGTAGCTCTGTGGCACCTTAGAGGCTAACCAAAATATATAGAATCATGAGCTTTCAGGGAGACTGTTCCAAGTCATGTTGAGGTGTGTGGTTGTAAGGGAGGAGTTGAATGTAGATGCTGATAAGGTGGTGTGTTGAAGTAGACTACAGGATGAACCTCTCTAGTCCGGCACTCTCTGGTCTGGCAACATCCATGATCCCGCATGATTTTAGCTAGCTGAATGTCCACACTACTCACAGGTGTGGCCAAGTTTCCCACAGTCCCATAAAGTTTGTTTACAGCCACCAGTCATGGCTCTCAGTGCTCTGTGCTGTTATTTAGCTCTGTGTAACCCCTAAATGTCTTCCACTGTTTACTGGGTTCTTAGAAGTGTTGGTAATGCTGCTAGACAATATTGACCTCCCCTGGTTCAAGAAATTCTCTGGTTCTGGACCAATTAGGTCCTGAGGGTTAGATGAGAGACGTTTAACCTGTAGCATCTTTTGACTACTTTTTGCACGAGGAAAATGTCTAATAGCAAAGAAGATTTTTTTTTTAAAAAAAATACAAGTCATCTGCAGAATATCCACCAGAAAAGGATTGTTTGGTATTTTCAGTGCAAATGAACAGACGCAGAAGAAAGATAATTTCTTAAAGGGGAAAAAACCCCACATGAAAGGCAGGCTAGTGAAGGGTTAAGCAACATTCCTAGTAAGGAAGGTCTAGTGCACAGCCTCTGGAAGATGAAAAGGGAAGACAGCTATGATTGCAGAGCTGTAAAAGGTGGCATTTTGTTCTCCTGTTAACAAAAGCCAGGACTATTGTTGCCTCGTAGCTTGAAAGAGAGGTCACTGGTGGCATTAATGCAGCTAATCACATAAGAGACCGGGTGGGCTTGGTCTGTGTGCTGTATCTGCTGCCTAAGAAGCTGAGACTGGCCACACTGATCCATTCCCATACACAGGTTCCTCTTTGGTTACACAAAATGTCCGCTCTTGCTCTCTTAATGCATAGGCTATTATTAGCTAGTGTCACTCAGTTATCTGAGAGTGGCGCTTTTAGCTGCCATCTAAGTGCCTGACACTTGGGTTTACAGCAGATTAAATTAAATTTTAGTAAGGTTTGGCTTTGCTGAAAATAGACAAAAGGAGCAGCTGCTTTGGAAACATAATCTGGCACCAACAAGTACAGGGCGCCATGATGGATATCCCTCTCCTCCGAATGTTTGGAGGTTCTGAATATGCAGGTGACTATTTTTGAGATTACCTGACAGGATACTCTCAGTGGAGGCAGAGAACATGTGCCATTGTCCTGCTCAAACTGCTGTGTTACCTCCCTGTTGATCAAAGAGTTCTGATGGAGAGTTTTTTGGTCAGTGTTTGGAAATGGCTGATTGGCAAAATCAGTGCTATTATAATGCCAACAGGTGGAACCAAACCTTGGACCTCTGGAGCTTAGTGCATGAGCCTCTACAGCTTGATCTAAAAGCCAGATGGTGCTCAGATAAGGCTGGAGAGCATACTCATTCTTCCTCTCTAAGGTTATGTCTATACTGCAAGTATCTTGCGGAAGAGCACATTCAAATGGAGCGCTCATTTGCATATGCAGCACCCTCATTTGCATTTCCTCTTCCTTTTTGTGCAAAAAAGCGCTGTGTAGTCAGCGCCTTTTTGCGCAAAAAAACCCTTTTGTGCAAGAGCCATTCTTCCTTAAAAAAATGAGGAAGAACGGTTCTTGCGCAAAAGGGGGGTTTTGCGCAAAAAGGCGCCGTCTTCACAGTGCTTTTTTGCGTAAAAACCTCTTTCACAAAAGGGAAAGGAAGAGGAAATGCAAATGAGAGCACTGCATATGCAAATGAGTGCTCCATTTGCATTTGCTCTTCCACAAGAGGCTTGCAGTATAGACTTAGCCTATGTGCCACTACATGGGACAGTACACCACACGCAGAAGCAGCCAGCCATTAAGAACATTGGCTACGTCTACACTGGCCCCTTTTCCGGAAGGGGCATGTAAATTTCATGAGTCGTCGTAGGGAAATCCGCGGGGGATTTAAATATCCCCCGCGGCATTTAAATAAAAATGTCCGCCGCTTTTTTCCGGCTTTTAAAAAAGCCGGAAAAGAGCGTCTAGACTGGCCCCGATCCTCCGGAAAAAGCGCCCTTTTCCGGAGGCTCTTATTCCTACTTCAAAGTATAAGGACCCACGTGGTGCGGGACTAAACTATTTGAGCAATCACCTCTGTTCTTTAAGATATTTATAAAATAGTGGATTGTTCCTGATAGTTTGGGTCCAGCAGCAGAATAGGAATAAGTAGGAATAAGAGCCTCCTTCAAAGTAGGAATAAGAGCCTCCGGAAAAGGGCGCTTTTTCCGGAGGATCGGGGCCAGTCTAGACGCTCTTTTCCGGCTTTTTTAAAAGCCGGAAAAAAGCGGCGGACATTTTTATTTAAATGCCGCGGGGGATATTTAAATCCCCCGCGGATTTCCCTACGACGACTCGTGAAATTTACATGCCCCTTCCGGAAAAGGGGCCAGTGTAGACGTAGCCATTCTGCTGCTGGACCCAAACTATCAGGAACAATCCACTATTTTATAAATATCTTAAAGAACAGAGGTGATTGCTCAAATAGTTTAGTCCCGCACCACGTGGGTCCTTATAGCTCAGGGGTGGGGAACCTTTTTTGGGTTGAGGACCACTGACCCACAGAAAAATCAGTCAGGGGCTGCACACAAGTGAAAAAACCAAAACAAACCCTCACTGATGTGGCCCCTGACTGCGAAGCAGAAAGACACTCCCCACATTCCCAATGCACACCAGAGCATAGGGGGGTCCAGGCTAGTAGCAGTCCAGACTTTGTGTGCTCCAGCCCATTGGGGAGGCGGCGGGAGGCGGGGGTGGTGGAGTGCCAGCCCAGGTTTCCCTATGCTGGAGGGGAGCCCTGAGCCTGGGGGCTGGGTCCAGGCAAGCTGGGGGTCGGCCTGAGATTCCCCACCCCTGTTATAAATCATCACCAGAACTTCACACTAAGCCCAGAAATGAGCAGGCACTTGGTTCAGAGCGCCGTCCTCTGCTCAGAATGGTTCACTGGATCCAGAGCCGAGCCAGTGGATTTTGCACTGGTTGCTCTTCAAGTGTAGCTCCAACTAAAATGCATTGAAGATGAGATTTTAAAAACATGAATTACTGAGGCAAGGTCCACGTCAGAGAAATAGGGACTCTGGGGCTGCAGGAGATGGAAAAAAAAAAAGACATGAGTGGGGCATCTTACTGCCATCCACTGCTTGGAAGGACATTTTCAGACGTAGATGGTAATCCTGCCTCTATATTTAAAACAGGATTGACAGGGATCAAAGACACCTTGCAAGATCAAGATACAATGGGAGCTGTTCCAAAACCACTTTCTCAATAACCTTCCTCAAGAGGGAAAAGGTTAGAGACTGGCCAATAACTGGCAAGGCTGTTAATGTCAAGAGATATTTTTCTCTTTAGCAGAATGACACTGTTCCAGGGCAGCTGGCACCTTGCCCTCATGATTAGGGGGAATCATACCAATGATGGGCCAGAACTTGACATTGTGGACTTCACCAAGCAGGAGTGCAAGGGGCAGCCCAGCAGTGGTGGGACACAGCTTCTGAACACATCCAAAAACTGGGTGAAGCTGCCAGACATACAAATGTTATGTTACCTCTACACATCTGTACTTGTGAGTGCATGTGGCACCTCTCATAAGGGAAAAAGTGCAGAAGGAAAAAAATCTGCAGCTTTGCTATGTGAAATATTATTAGCACAAGTTCACCCTGGAAGCACACAAAGGGAAATCTTGTCGTATCTGCCCATGGATGTGGTTGTAAAGGCACAGGTCGAGACTGAAAAATAGCAGAGACCATGTCAGAAATGCTGTCTACAGGTGCTCCGTGTCCTGTGACATGCATGCCGTCTCACGTGGAAGGGGGCCATTCAGTACACAAGTGTGTGTCTCAGACACAGAAATCCTACTACACAAGAAGGCAGTGCACTGATTGAGGAAGCATTTTAATTTGTTCCCACTACGGACATAGCCACGAACAAATAATTGCTGCCTAGGGAATCCTTGACTAGTGACCTGGTTTTGAAAGTGGATCTGTTTTGGAATGGTATCATGCAGTATAACTCGCTTCCTCTTGACTCCTCCCCTTTCCACCAAACCACTCCCCCTGTTTTCTGTTAACTGCAGTAGGCACTCGGGCTATATATTGCCTTTCCTTACCTTAGAGAAATAACATTGCTGGCTATGATGTTACACCAATCTATCACAAGACACTCTGCCGACACTTTTAATTTGCTGTATTAAGTGCTGTGCATTTCAGAGGGCTGTATATGAACAATTATTTATAGGTTGTCTGTCGATGGGAAGGAGATATGGTCTTAATGCCAGGAACTGGGCATATCAAGATGTTTGAGCTCTGATTTTTTGATTCAGGCTGTGTTTGGACATAAGAGGAGAGTGACAGCCTCAGGGAGCTAGCTGCAGCTCTTTGTTTAAGGGCTATGCAGTTAGGGAGAGAGGGATCATAACTTTAAGCTGCTGGTGCTGGGAGGGTGAGATCCTGTATGCTGCTAGAGGATTGTGTATAGCAGAACTCCACTCAGCAACACGCTCCCAGCCCTGGCATGCTCCCAGCCTGCTCTGATGTCCTTATATAAGAGGGGTGGTAGAACTGGCATATAAGGCGCCATCAGGGAATTCCTCCTGTGGAGGGAGAATTCTTCACCCAGAAGCTCTGGGCAGATTAAGACACCACAGAGTGGCTTTAAGAGAATCTGTCTGCAGGCTCTGTTCCTGGCTCTTTTACAGATTTCCTGTGTGACCAAGGGAAAGTCGCAAATCAATGAAGTCAGGGTGAAGCTTGCATTTAGCATTTGGCCTTCAGTTTCATGGTTCCTCGGTTTGCTCATCTGTAAAATGGACATAAAGTCGTCTGGGTCAGATTTTTAATAATGGAGCAGCACTTTCACAGGCTTAGATGAAAGATACCTTAATGAATCATTACTGTGAGCTGATGCACCCCCATACCTTCATTGCCAATAGAAGTTTAACACAAGCATAGAAGAGGAAAATATTCATCACACAATTTTTAATCACCTAGACAAAACAAAACAAACAAAAAGTTGGTTAACTTTATTTGAAAAACCTGTGCCGTGATAGCATTTTGTGGCTCTGAAAGATGGAATGAGATTTTTCAAAAGAGCTCAGTCTTGGCCTAACTCCGCTGCCACAGAATCAACAGTAAAACTCCAATGCTGAGTGCTGTTGAGAATAGCAACCTAGATATCTGTTTATTTGCTTTGCTTTCAGAAGCATAGATGCCTTGAATGTTTAAAAAGCATCCCAAACCCCTGATTTATGACACTGGGGATCTAGAATTTACCCTAGTCACTAGTACGTCAATATGCAAACAAGCCAGTTTATATGTCCAAATACTGTCTTCATAATTCACACCTTGTATCTGGTGGAAAAAATGAAGCAAATCCTTAAATTAGCAAAACAAATAAGAGAATTTTAAAAGGGTTAAAAATGGAGAGTATGGTCAGTCCTTGGAATTTTATTATTTTCATAACTATGTGTTTTTGACAGTGCAGCAGAAATCATTTTGTTACTCATTTGTTGAAGAACTTAGTAATTTTTAGAATAGTCGTTATAATGTGACATAAAGACTTAGGATCAGACTCATCATACTGTTGCTCAGATTGAGTAGGTTCAATCTCAGCAATGATAGTAGTCCCGTTTATTTCAGAGGGGCTACTCACAGAGTAATAGATGACTCAATGTGAGTAATGATATGAGAATAATACTTATTCACCTGAGTAGAACTATTGGCTTTAATAGGACTATTTTGGTGTGTAATTGCTTATCCATATAAGTAAAGGTTACACAATTTGGGCATTACAGCAAATGGTTTATTAAAAACAAACATTGTTGATAGCGCGAGTTATTTCCTTACAAGAGAGTGACGGATGTGCAATGCAAAGGAGTCAGAAAAACTGAGACAGTATGGCTATGAATTACGGTGTTTCAAAATGTATTCCATTGATTTGGCCCTGCTTTGCCTTTCCTGGATTAAGCAGTATTAACAGAAAAAAACCCTTACCATTGTCCGAATCAGTTGAACAAAGTAATTGACTATCAATATCAGGAACTACTGCAAAACTTTGCAGAGAACAAGTTAGAACATACTTTAACAAAATCTTACAACAAAGCTACTCAAACACACCCTTGAGTCTAGTGAAATGGAAATTGAACTTTCGAAATGAAAGACTTTTATGCTTTGTGTACATTTTTGTATCTACTCGAAGTGATTCAATACCACACATGATGTGACTTTAAGTTAGTGAAAGAATCTGCAAACAAACCCTTGCCCAAATGAGCACTGAGGTGGGTAGTTTATAGTCCTATGTGACAAGCTGACTAAAGTCTTTACAAGTCAGAAAGGATTCAAGTGATTCTCATTTAACTTTCTTGTCCAGTTTTTTTTTTTTTTTTTTTTTTTTTTTAAATTTGGAGTGATTTAGTGGCACCTCAGCCATCTTTCAGTCAGTATTTTCTTCACATGTAAGAAACAAAGAGAGAAGACCTTGTCCTCTGCTGTGTGAGCACAATGATCTTTCCATAAGCAGCTCCACACCCACTTCTACCTACAGGTTAGAGACACATTTTTGGCACGGTGCAGTGTAAACGTTCCAACATGTTTCTAATCTGCAGCTCTCACGGCTTTAAAGTTTGATGTTGTGGCTTTAGCTGCATGAACATATTTCAAGGCATAACACCCATGTGGTGCAAAACACTGTAACATTCATTAACTATGTTGATGCTAGTTTGCCACATGTTCGTTTCATATGTTCTTTTATAATCCTTATTATTTCCCCCCTTTTTGGCTATTATTCACGCTGCTTTTTTGTAGACACCTTACACAGTAGCAGTAATTTTCTTGTGATATTGCTGTATTCTTATTCTTCATTGGTAATAACTCCCCATTGGCTTCACTGGGATTATAAATTCTGCTTTTGGTTCTTCCTCTTCCAGGGCACGTCTTCACAACAGGGCTAAGGTTGAAATAAGTGACGCAACTTGAGCTATATTAATTGCATAACTAAAGTCGAAATAGCTTATTTTGGCTTTTGGTGCTGTCTACACAGAAGGAAGTCTGAGAAAGAGCACTCTTCCTCCAACTTCCCTTGCTCTTCGGAAAATGAGGGTTACAGGAATCAGAGTAAGAAGTCCTTCAGCCTGCCATTGTTTTGACGTTATGTCAAAATAACTGCTTGTAGTGTAGACGTGGACTATGTTATTTTGGAATAACGTTATTTATTCCAAAATAACACTACTGTGTAGATGTAGCCCTAGTGGGCATGTATTTAAATGATGCAGGGTTTGATCCAAAATCCATTAAAGTCGATGAAAGTCTTTCCATTGACTTCATTAGGTTTTGGATTAGGCCCTAAATTACAAATCTGCCCCTCATCCACTTAATTGAGATATGTAACTTGCATTTTGTCAATTTTTAAAATTCTTATCTGGATGTCATAATCTCATCCCATTATTGAAAAGTTTCATTTTAGCATCTCTAGGTGTTGTTATGCTGCCAGTGATACTGGTACAACTCCACTAAATTCGTTGGAGATGTTCAGACATGGGGAGTCATAATTCTGGCTCCACCAGTGACTGTATATTTAATTTAAATAGATTTTCTTATAAAGGAAGAAAAAAACCCCAACAACTCACAGCTCAGAGCTGTGAGCAGAGTGAGATTGATTAACCTTCTTTTGCAATGTGAAGATCTAGCATTTATTCTTGGTCTTTTCCCTCCCCCGGGGCTGTGCAAGGGTTAGAACATTTTAGACTTTCCCCAAAGTATCAGCATTAGGAGCACCATTACAAAGACTAGATGAATGACCAAAATGTAGGGGCAGAATTAATTAGCTAGTTAGAAAGCTACAACAACAAGTCATTTGCTAAGAATAATTAAGATTTGCGATTGGAAGCCAGTTCATCTTCTGATCCATGTCAATGAAGTTTATAAATCAGGATAACAAAAAGTGAGGCTGTAGTAGGCCGACATGACATCAAGGGGGCATTTAGATCCAAAATGTAACACTGCCTTGAAAAATCAGACTGGAAATGTAAAATGTTGCTCAAATAAAGATGATAGCCGAGTTGCTCATTAGTTAGCGGACCCTATTCTGCTCTTGTTTTTATCAGTGTAACCTTGTATCAGATGCTAGGGTTACACACCCTTTGCTGATATTCTAAAAAACAAAGATGTGTAATCAGTATAGGTCGGATGTGCTGAATGTAGCCGTGCAATTTGACTACCCGTATAAGCGGACTTGGGTAGTATATTGGATCCTTCATCATGAACCAAATGCATTTAAGCACATCCTTTCTGTGTACCAGGGTGAAGGAGTGTAATAATGAAGAGAATGTAGGTTGCTATGAAAAGTATTAAAGCATTGGCAAGTGTTTCAGTTTGTCCCTACAGAAGAGTGAATGATCACAAGCTTAGCATTAGGATGTATGTAGCTCCTGCCTCGTTGATACGTAGGAATAGTCACCATTTTACTGCTTTTCTGGAGAACCAAGAAAATGTCAGTATACTACACAGTTGTCAGACAAGTCTGCAGGATCCAGCAGCTATAACAAAGCAAACTTTTTAAATGGCACAACATTAAAATGGATCACATTTAGAATGTCTCTTGACAGTTTTGCTGCTTCCTTGTCTCTTCTTCTGCTCTAAAGTAGTGAGACTGAATGGATGACGACACAGGCACGACCGTGATAAGACATGTGAGATCATGGCCAGGGCTGTATCACAGGCATAACGATGGAGCACTACCTCAGGTGAGGCATTGATTCAGTCACACGCGCGTGTGTTGGAGAACGAACATGGCACTGGGAGATGAGCGGCTCCCTGGAAGCCCTTCTCCCTGCAGGAGCTGCTCGGCACACTTCCCTGCTCATCACCTTCCAAGCAGCAACTCTACCAGCTGGCGAAGCAATGCCGGTGAGCCCCATGCAGAGGGTAACTAGCTGTGTGGTGGGGCCTTGAGGGTAGGAAATAACGGAGGTGCCATCAAGGCAAATACAGAGGTGGAGAAGAGGTTTGGGGAGGGGAAGGGAAGGAAAGCTGTGATGATAATAATTCTGCTGCATAAACCATAGATTGTAGCATCATACGGGTTTGCTTAGGCTGGGATTCAGAGGTGTGATGGTAAGGGCTGTTAATAGATACCAACCTGATTCCTTCTAAAGTAGGCAAAGTAGGGAAGCCAAGACTTTCACTAAGCCAGCTAACTTGAGGTACATCTTGTCTACACCAGCCTTATGGAGCATGGTGGGAAAGATGTTCAGACAGTGCACCTATACATCCTACTTAAGAAGACAGACTGTGAAAAGTCAATGTTTAGAAGAGAGCGTAAGGGTCTTCCTTGCAGTGACTCAGATTGATGTGTCATTAGGTTAATTTTCCTCCTTGTTTTCTTGGTCTGAATCCTTTGATATCTGAGCAGGGAAATCCTCATTTTCCTTTATCAGGAAACTCCACTTCCTCTTACCTTACACGCCTTTGAAAAAAAGCTTACCCCATTCTCTTGCGGCTCCTTCTTTCAAATGTGTTTGGATTTGGAAGCATCTGTACATTCAGGATTTGCTTTCTCCTGTCATCCTAGTCAGTTGATAAGACAAGACCCAAGGATGTGATGAAGTGACTCACTTCAAATAAACCCCCCACAACTATGGAGTCTTACTGGGACTTACATTTCCTCTGACATGAGTTACCTGCCGTGAGAGGCTAAGCCAACACTTTCTCCTTAAACTGGGAGCTTTGGGGGTGCACTGGTGGATTCCAACAAAAATGTGCCTATTGCCAATATGTGAGCACATGGTAAGAAATGCGTGTTTCATTTTCCAGTCGTTGTTGGGGAGTTGACACGTGGGTCAGACCACTTGTCTACTGGGATACAGGATAGGGGGGAAGCCACTGGCAAGGAGCCAAGCTGAGGAGTAAAAAGCTTTAGGGAACAGTCAGGTCAAGGAGGAAGGCAAAGTCAGGGCTCAAGGCTGTGGGAACAACCCAGGTTACAAACAGGAGCAAGTAGAAGGGGGTTAGCATGGCAGCTGTAGAGTTTGCCATCCCGTATGCCACTGGCTGTCTCTCCCTACTGCTTCTGGAGACAATAGCTTCACCCAATCGAAGCAAGTTTGTGACCAGTTTAGATAAACAAGTTACTAATGATGGGTTGGCTCACCTGCAGATCAGTTCTGTATGCTCATGCAGGGTATGTCCTCTCTGTACTTACTGTGCCCTTGCCAGGGAACAAGCCTCCTGAATCTAGTCCCTTTAAATCACTCACACTGTGAGGCAGAGCACTTCTGTGCCATAGGGTTGATGGGAATTTGTTCTGTTGGTCGAGTTTTCATTTTCTTTATGGAAAATCTTCTGGCTGGAAGAAACAACCTACAGACATAGGCGCACGTACAAAACTGGGCTGGCATATAGCAAAAGTGTATTACTCCTTAAATGGTGTGAGGAGTGGATTAACAAGACAGCAAAAAGTTGGGGTTGAATATCCCTTATCTGCCATTGGTTATGCCTCTTCCTACTGGTAACTGGCATGTAGCTCCTGAAAGAAGGACTAGGGAGGTAATATTTAGTTAATAATTACATTAGATAAAGTTTGCTTCTCAACCTGGCTGCAATGTACTGTAGTAATGTCTGCTCACTCTCTTCCTTTGGGATGACACTCAATTGCAAAGATGAAAAGATGGAATGATTCTACATGGACCAGGCTATAACATGCTTCAAGTGGTGTAAAATCTCTGCAGAACCCGATCAGTTAGCTCTGGAGATCAGAGCTTCTGCTCTTTTCCCTTTCTGTAGAAGATGGGAAGATTGCACTGGTCCTTTTTTGAACTGGTTCTACTCACAAAGGACTTGTTTTCTCTTTGACATGACTATTTTTTATTCCTGATGTAATTCCCTTGATTTTAGTCAAATTACTCCTGATTTGCATCCATATAAAGGAGTAGAGAATTAGGTCCAATGCAATTTTTAAAAGATGAAAACGCGAGTGACTTTGTGAGACATGAATTTGTGGGCCAGCTGCACATGTTGCAGTAAATATTCAGGGCGGCATCAGATTTTAGTTGTACAAAGTCCAGTAAAGTCAACAGGAGATGTACAACTAAAATGCAGAGTAACACTTCTGGTGTAAATCAGCTGGGCTTCAGTGGAATTATTCACACCCGCTGAGGCTCTGCCATACAAATTCATCTCTTTGGTTAGATGGGAACAGCTATTGAATTTTCTGATTTGTGCTGTTAAAAGTGTCATGTACTTTGGATTTTTGTCACTCACTCATTTATTGCTGTCCTCCTCCTGCCCCTATTATGCACACAGGGCCAAGAAAAAAATTAATGATACTTTCCCAGTAATGTCTTACACTACTTCACATGCTACTTCTATGCTTCTGCATTTCCTACTTATTACGGCTTGGGAAATAGCTTGACGGAGAGAAGATTGTGTACATGAAATGGAGCAACATGTAGAGAAATGGTTGTCACGAATAGTGCAGTTTATGTAGACTGCAACTCTTCAAGCTTTCAATTTCAACCCAGATTAAAGTGCTGTTACCTTAAAATAACTAAAAGAGAACTGTTGGAATTGCAGCAAAATATTAACACTCTGAAACACATTAACTGGTAACCATTAGCACTTTATGTCTGCATGAATAATATCTTTAAGCATTTTATAGGTAACAGAACAGAGGAGAGGTACAGAAAATGGCATTGGTTTTCAAACTGGCTTGTGCTTTTAATTCACATTCCTTGCTGGCATCAGTTATCACAAAAAAGAGTGAAAAAGCGAGACAGACACACATCCAGAGGAGAGTATTGAACAGGAGTGGTTCATGGGATTACATTAGTTTGCCATTGGTTTTCATATGCTGTGCTTCAAGTGTCTGCCATGTATCTCGTTCCGAAAAAGATGTTGATGACATACATGTTGCACAGCAGGATGTGAACGTGGCATATGTAAGTGTGTAGCTCATGGGAAAATCAAATGAGAGCATGAGAAGGGGGGAGAGTTCTTGATGATAAATCGTGGATCTATCAAAATACTGAGATCAACTGTGGTTTCCACTGATGCTTCACTAGTTACCATTTTGCTGAACACTGATAATTAGAGGCAAGAGGCAATGTGAAGGATAAATATCTTGCTGGGGTCAGTGTTAACCTCTTGTCTAACCCTCTAGTGTTTATTTTCACAAACATGCCTTTATTTCTTCAAATGGTGCATATTGCAGAAATGACATGACTGCATTCAGCCAGAATTGATTGGCTAGTGCTGTAATGTCATGTTTAGCTATACTGCCTTTCAGAGCTAATCCCACCTTTTGGATTATTGATTTACTCGAAGGTTTTGTAGCCAACGCAGGGCACATGTAGGCAAGCTGGGAAAGATGAGTATTTAAGGACACGCCCAAACTTCCCATAAAGCAGTGTTCACATAAAGCACTGTACGAAGAACAAATATTCCCCTTGCATATTAGTCAGTGTCCTGGAGAAATGGAGACAGAGCCATGGTACGTATGTCTGTGCTGCAGTTAGACAACCAAGGCTCTTGTCGGAGCCCAAACCTCTACAGTGCAATTAAACAGTCTCTTAGTTCAAGTCAGCTGGTTTGGGCCAGCCACAGGGTTTGAATTGCTGTGTAGACATCCCAGGAGTGCTCACCCTATGTGGGAACTCGCATGGGTCCTTTACCATTTGATGTGGAGGTTAGTGTTGTTACTGAATTCAGAAGTGAAAAACAGAGTGGTAACAGAGTACAAGGAGGTTTAAATGGCGTCCTCCTTGTTTAAACATCTTCTGAATCTCCATGCATCTGATGAAGTGGTTTTCACCCACAAAAGCTTATGCTCAAATAAATCTTTTAGTCTTTAAGGTGACACAGGACTCATCATTATCTTCTAAATACTTACTTAACTTTTCAGATAGAAACACCTGTCTGTCTTCTCTTTTTCCTTGCTTTTTTGAGAAACAATAGACATACCTAGGGTAAAAAAGAGACATGCTAAATAATAAAGAAGCCTGTGTTTTACCTCAACTGCAACTCACACTTGTAACTAAAACTGATAAATGAAGCCTCATGTATTTGTAAATCCCATTCTAATTGCAGGGCTCGACAAATCCCGTGGCGAGTAGATTTCAGCCGGTTGTCCCGTTCACCGGCGGTGCGCGCATGCGCAGTGTGGGTATGGCGAGTGGATTTTGCCACGGTTTGTTGAGCCCTGCTAATTGCTATACATTGATAAGGTATTTTTGTTCTTAGAAACGTTTATTGTTCCTGGAACAATTCTTTGATATTGTGTGCTTTGGGTACTGTATGGAGTTCCTGGTATAGAAAACAAATGAAGTAGATGAGATTGGGTATGGACCCTTTCTCCTAGGCTACATCTACACTGTGGAGCTATTTTGTGGGATACCGGAATTATCCCAAAATAGCTATTCTGTATCTTTAAAGCAACCCATTATTTTGAAATAGATTTAGAAATAACAGGTACGCTATTCTGGCATCCCTGTAACCCTCTTTCCATGAGGATTAAAAGACGTTTCGGAATAGCGCCTTTATTTTGAAATTTGGCACTGTGTAGACAGTGCCAAATTTAGAAATAAGCTATGTAAAATTACCTCAAAATAAGCTATGCAATTTGCATAGTGCAAATTGCATAGCTTATTTCAAGAAAAGAGTGAAGTGTAGACGCACCCTTGCTAGAGGCCAGTGGTTTGAATCCAGACTAACAGGGTGGTGACAGAATATTATCCCCTTCTAATAACGACTTTTGGATACTGTAGCCTAAGGAAAATGAGATGCTGCTTAGAATCCAGTTCTAGTGAATAGATGTCCATATTCCAGCAGGCATTGCTTCATAGGAGACATTCCCTCTTGCTCAGGACTCAGCCATGCTCATGGGACAATAGAGAAGTTTGTATTTCTGCAGCCCTGTTCAGTGGATAGATTAAGGGATTTGGTCTCCAGGGCTGTCAATCTGGCATTTTTCAACAATAAATTGATAAATAAATTTGTATTAAAAGGCTGCAGTGAAAAGACTGAGGAAGCCTGTGAAAAGACTGTTTTAGCATATCAGATTAATACATGCCCTTTAGTGACCGAGGATGCTGCTTTTCTTTTGTTTCTTTTGAGTCTTAAAAATACTCGACATCTACCATAAATTAGAGAAAATCCTTTCAGATTCATTAATGGCCTTGAGGACAGTCCATGCACAGCTAATTGGGTAAGGTTGAACGTGAAGTCATGTGTCAAAAAAGGCCATGAGAAAATGCAAAAGACTAGGAATGGCTCCCTAACCACTTGGACTTTATAGTTTTTGTGTGCAGCAGGAAGACTGGACATAGTCTTTTCTCTCTATTTTCCTTTGGGCATCATAAAATGCCCAAAGAAGTTACATATGAGCGTCAGCATGCCATTGCTGTGAAAATAAAGGTCCTCTTGAAATGTGTGCTTTTACTGGCTGTTACATAACCTTACTGTTGCATTCCTTTAAAAAATGTGTGTTATGGACGTTTGTCTCACAGCAACTGGCAACCCTTCTTGTTTGTGTAAATGTCAGATTCTATGTAGTTATTGACTGCACTGCTGGGTCTACGTGTCTCACCACTGTAGAGAAGTTGGCCTGGGGTGGTGTACTGTGTAATGAAGCCTCTCTTCAAACTCCTCATGCCGATCAGGCCTTTTTCTGCATTCTAAGACTGCATAGATGAACATGAGTTTCCTCCTATTTTTTATTTATATAACTTTTTGGTAGACAGCCCTCAGGCAATCATCATTTTGGGTTTTGTTCTTCAGGTTACATAGCTGTTGCTCAACTACTTTTGTTTGTGAAATAAAGGGCATCAAATACCTAACATGAGAGAATTTCAGACTTATTGTGATTTCTTTCTGTATGTGTGTGCATCTGTTCTGATCAGTTAGGAGCGTTACCAGATGCGAACAAACATGGATGATCATATGAGTTGAAAGCTTTAGAAATCTTGGGGTGTGTATGAAATATTCTTTCTTTCTTTCTTTCTTTCTTTCTTTCTTTCTTTCTTTCTTTCTTCCTTATCCATTGTAATTATCCCATAGTATGCTGTCATGGGAGCACTGGATTAGTGTGAAAAACATGTCCTGTGTAGTGCCCTAACTTTTAACAGCCTGTTTATTTTCCCTACCCCTTGTTTGGTGAGATTAAGAAGACATTTTCACA
The DNA here is from genome assembly GCF_052426305.1 of Pelodiscus sinensis. Lineage (NCBI taxonomy): Eukaryota > Metazoa > Chordata > Testudines > Trionychidae > Pelodiscus > Pelodiscus sinensis. The sequence continues at coordinate 182,175,289 of NC_143054.1, read as the reverse complement.
AGTTTCATAATGGGCTAAATCTGACAAGGCAGTAGCAGAGTTTTTATCTGGGTAGCCAGAGGTCTTCATATAGCCCTGCAGAATAGATATGTTCTGTTGCAAAACCATGCTATTGAAAGAGCTGCAAATTATTATTATTATTATTATTATTATTACTGCTAACTCTCACGTGGCTTTAAATACAAGGAAAGGCAAAAGCACTTCATTGGATTTTAACTATTTTGCTCTAATGTAAGCAGCTTTCATCAACTTAAACACTGCAGTCATGTAGGTTTCTGTAAACTTTTGTACACTTAACAAAAAAGGGGATTTTTTTCTTTTCTTTCATCTCTTCTTTCTTTTTATCCATTATTTTGCATTCTGTTGTGCTCCATGAGCATTTAATTCCTGCCCTTCTGTCTGTTGAGATATTATGTTTTTTTAATACTGCTTGTTTATGACTAAGGTCAAAGACAGTATTTCAGAACAAAAATTAGAGTTAGTTCATAATTGAGTACATATGTATGTTACTGTTTATTTTTATAGTTTGCTAATTTATTTTTAAACAGCTCGGTTGAGCCAACATGTTTATAGCTCCGTTTATCACATGTCTTGCCAGTCGTAATGTTAAAAGGCACATGCTTTTCAATACTACAGAACCCAAGTTAAATGAGATAATACCATCAGGTAGCAATTTAATTACATTAATTGAATGTTTAGGCTGAAATGTAGTTTTGCAAAGGCTATAATGAGATACATTTATAAGTGTTCATGTATAAATCTTGGCATTCAAATTGTTATTTGAATCTGCTGACAGAAAAATGGAAATATATCAAGTGTTTCTGAAGGAGAAATGGGGGCATTCTTTCATCAGTGCTAAACGCTATCTTGGCAATTTAGTGGGTGCCTAGCAAGGCCATCAGTATACCTTGGTCATTAGTACTCTGAATAACAATAACATAATACATGGAGAGAGCGAGATGTATGAAGTTGCCAGTATATTATTCCAGGGGAATGTGGTTACTGCAGGGCAGCATATGCCCCTTAGTTTTAAAGCAAAGGTTATTACACTCCAGATAGCCTAGACAACAGTGTCTTGGGTTCGGGCCAAAGGTATGAAGAACAAAGTCTCGTAATAATTTCATTGTTGCCTTGTGTTCCTCATATGCCTGTTGGTCTGTTGCCTTGTCTAATGCTTAGATTGTAAGTGGTTTGAGGCAAACAGTCTCTTTATGGTTTGTGCAGTGTCTCACAGAGGGGCCTGATCACCAGGTGACAGCTCCCATATAAGTAATAAATAATAACATCAAAGAAGCAAAATATTCCATTACAAGAGGTTCCAATAAAAACAACAACAATCCCAACATTTTGCCCACTGAAGTTTGGTGTATTAGAGTCTAAAATACCAAGGCTGTGAAACTCATTAGGAACAGTTTCACTGTCAAGGATTTAGGACTCAATCCAAAGCCCACTGAACTTGATTAGGTTCCTTACTGAACAATGCATTGTCTGCTGATGCCATCTTACTTCCCCTGCTGCCCATAACAATTGTAATCCCACCCAGGCTTTGGTGCTGCAGCCATTTTTACAAAGGATTCAAGTAGGTCTGGCAGGCTACTTGGAGTTTACTTGTGTACAAATATTGTTCAGGTTGTTTTTGGTGACTGTTTTTTTTTGGAGGGGGAGGAGGTGGAGTTGCTGCCCTAGCTGTTGTTGCTAACTTCTTAACTGGGAATCCTGAATCATTTCATGCAGAATTATGTGTGGCCTTTAGAGTTAAGCAGTCACATAGCCTGACCTCATGCACTCTGGGCACAAAGAGTCAGCCTACACCCACCGCCTATGTGAAGAGACTGTTTGTACAGGCTAGGTGCAGCTTAGGGAGCAAAACAACCACCTGTATGGAGTGTTGATGGAAAGATAAGGGGTGGAGTGAGTGTGTGAGCTGGCACTGCACAGAAGGGCAGAAAGTTTCACATTAGCTGATGGGGATAAAATGTTTGTCCAGCTGAAACCAATCCCTCTTGCTTCTGTACCTGATGAGTGATTCCCCATGCTGACAGCTGCTTCTCTGGATTTCACCTGTGAGCCCTAACAAAGCGCTGTATTCCTTCTGGTTGGTATTATCCGTGCAATGCATCTGGGGACCTGCAGTGTAGGTGGAAAGGAAACTTTGAAGACGTGCTATATGCTTTTGCAGGGTGTGTGTGTTTGTGTGTGTGTGAGACCGTGTGGAGTGTAAGAGGCTTGGGGGCTGTGAGCCAACTGCTAAAGATGTAGAATTAATCCTTCGTGTAAATGTCTTAAAATAATGTATTATCTGAAGAGAAAGGAAAAATGCTTCAGTGTGAAATACAGTGCCCAAGAATTACAGCAATGAAGTGAGTTAGGAAGGAACTGAAGAAACTGTTCTTTTTATGTTGTTTGGTTTTGCTATTACACACAGTTGTACCATAGCTTCTGGATACACTGAATTCCAAGCAAAATATTAACAAAAAGGGGAGGCGGAATAATCTTCAACCAAGGCCGAACATCTATTGAAAGCAGGGCTGCATTATTTGTATTTTATTTTAAGACCTGGAGAACTGAGTGCGACAGTTTAGTTTTCAAAGAAAATATTAATATAAATAAAAGAAGCGGGAGGTCATAGGTTGATTGTTATCACAGCACAAAGCTAGATAAGAGTAAGCAGAGGGAAGTTGCAGCTCATTTAACATTCTTGTGTCCCGATTGGTGCCCTGCGCTTCTTTGTAACCAGATACGGGGAAGGATGGAGTAGTAATTTAGAAAGGAAAAGGAGGGCCACAGGGAACCTTAGGAGATTACGTATTTGCACTCTGCTCCTCCATTCATCTTTGTATTTGCATGCCGCTCTTCCATTCATCTTTCCAGAAAACAGGATTGTTTTCTTTAGGAAGGAGCCATTTAGAATTAGGACTGGGCATTGTCTCTCACCAGAATGATATTTCTCTGGGCACCTCTCTTGTATCCTGGGAATCCTGAGAGTCAAATCTAGGCTGAAAAGAGCTCCTACTCTGTGGCACAATTGCATCTGATGTTGAATAACACCTTTAAGGTCTTTCTGAATACATGATTAAAAGCCCAACAACAATCAAGCCCTGTGCCTCCTGCAGGTAGGTTGGAATATAGGCTCTTTGAAAGGAGCTCCCTACCAGTTCTTGTGCTCTGGAAGCACAAACAAGGAGAAACTTGTGATGCTCGGGAAGTTTCCATTCCATTGCTGAGACTAAACACCCTTTATATATTTCCATTTGAAAGAGGATTACAGAGGATGTTTCTTTTATTGGGGTGTCTCAAATAATCAAATGATCGTCACCTTCTCTTCCAAACCAAGTCATAAGCTTTCCAGGGCAAATCATGATAGCTGCTACTCCTGAATCCTGTGCATCCAATGGAGGTCCTGAGCTATAGTGGCAGCACTGCGATCTGTTGTAGGAGCAAGATATGAGAATCCTTCTTGAGAGGATCTGTGCCATCTCTGTGCCCCAAAGCACAACTTCAGAAGGACTCCCATGCCTTAGTATCTGGGTAGGACAGGGGTTACTATACAGCCGCTCCCAGAGTTACAAACAAGTTACAGACAAATACTTGGTCCTTAACTCGAAGTGTTCGTAACTCAGATCCCATAGAGTTACATGGCGACCACGCTGTTCGTAAGCGTAGATCACTGTTCGTAACTCGGATCCGCATATACGACCGCTTTGGTCGTAAGTGCGGACGGTCGTAAGTGAAGGTGGTCGTAACTTGGGGAGTGGCTGTACATTACATATTCATCATCCCCATCCTGCTGGGGGCAGCAGTGAGAACTATTAGTGATGTGAGGCTACAGTAGTTGGCCATGGAGTTTTCCCTTAGGCCAGGTCTATACTGCAGCCTTTGTCAGCAGAAACAATGCAAATGAAGCGCTCATTAGCATTTGTCATGCTGTCATTTGCATATTCTCTGCCGATGCTTTTTGTGGAATTGATTTTTGCACAAAAACAAGCAGTGTAGACAGGGCCATTTTGCGAAAACCTTCCTTTTGCGCAAGATCCCTTATGCCTCAAAAAAGGAGGTATACAGGATCTTGCACTAATGGGGTTTTTGCACAAAATGGCCCTGACTGCACTGCTTGTTTTTGTGCAAAAATCTCTTCCGCAAAAAGCGTCGGCAGAGAATATGCAATTGACAGCATGACAAATGCTAATGAGCGCTTCATTTGCATTGTCTCTGCTGACAAAAGGCTGCAGTGTAGACGTAGCCTAAGTGTTTATTCAGGAGTCGGGATTTGACCCCATGGCCCTCTATACACTTGGAATGACAGCAGTACCGTGAAAACCCCTCCTGTAACAAAGGAAGTTTGAACCAGTGGACCCTATCCCAGTGTCAAGCAGAGGCAAGTGTTACTGGTACAAATTGTGGCTTACCATGTCTACATGGGGAGTTTGCACTGGTGCTACACCCATGGCTGGACTCAGGGCTAACTCCAAGTGTAGAAAAGGCTCATAAGAACACATGGGATGTCACATTCCTTGTTACCATGAGCAGCAGGGGTTAGCCAGTACAGAAGGAATGCAATCAGTATGTCTGAGAGCTGGGAAAGTTGTCAGTATCTCTAGCTCCGTTTGTTGTTGGACAGTGGGTGTCAAACTTTGGAAGTCTGCTGTTCGCATTTTGGTGCTACAGTGCTGTTAATTTAGCCATGTGAATTGTGTTTTCTCTCTCCTGTGCCTTAGGGATTGTCTACACTTGAAATTTAATGTGGATTAAAGTGATTTTAAAATATGATAGCTGTTGCTGACCAACTTCATGTTTGGATGCTCTTATTCCAGAAAACAAGAGTGCTTTATTGCGGTTTAGCTCCCTGCATTAAGCTAAGTAGGAGCCAGGCACACTTGTTCCAGAATACATGGTGAGGAACAACTCTGTGTGAAGATAAGAGCTGATAGCTGCCTGCAGTTTTACGTGATCACTTCTGTGCCTCGAAAGAAAGAGTCCTCATTTCCATTGTGCTACCATAAAATAAATTTCTGACCCTACCTCATTCCCACGTTTGAAACAATTGACAGGGTTCAGAATGCTGAATGTCTTCTTTTTGTCTTTAAAAATCCAGCTTCCGAATGTTTAAAAGCCTTATTGCTTTGAACATAACTATACAAAAGTGAAGCAGAAAAACAGGGAGAACACTGAGATTCATAGAGAACCAGCCACTCAGCTATCATTACAACATCCTCATGGGAAAAATGCAAGTATCACTATTATTATAAACTACAATAAAACGTACATCTTCCATTACTGTACAGAACATGGCGCTAGTGCCAGCTTCTGGACAGACTCTGTAGGCTCCAGCAACCAGTTTACCAGCAGTTTGGTGCATGGGATGGATATTTCCAAGCACTCCCCACTCCTTTTATGCTTGCACAGTGGGAATCTCAAACCCACTCAGAACCACTTTCCACAATCCCCCTCTCTCTTATTTACTTCATTAGGACCAGGATGGTTGGGCTGCCCACCACAAACTGGCTTTCACCATTGCTGAGTTGCACATTTTGAGCTGCCCCCAATGGGCTCCACTCACAGAGTAAGAATGGCTCATCTATGCCCCGAAGCTACTCCCACTCTCTTTGAGGCCTGCTTTGGAGGACTGTGCCGCTGGTGTATTCAGGGAGGGCCATTTTCAATGAAGCCTTTTTCAAATATGACTAGTGATTTTTGGTGCATTTGTGGGGGAGCCCAACAAATCAGGCTCCTTTAAAATGTGTCAGCTTGGACTTCTTCAAAGATAGAAGCATCCAAAAATTCTTAATTTCTTTGGAAAAGAAATTGGACCCTCTCTGTCCTAAACTAGCTCCTGATACCATTGCTAGCCATGCAGAGAAACTGTGCATTCTGCTGGACCTAACTGTGTGGGGCAGTGCCCCATTGCACTGTACTACAAAAATCTTAGCAGGTGCCTATCAAGCATGTGCAGAAGGATTTTTTTCAATTACTTACAGCATTTTGAATTTTATTATTTTTTATCATAACTATCAATGTCCCTGCACCCCAGTCTGTCTGATTTACATGCAAACTATGGAGAGTTATTGTTCAGTCATTTCTGAGTAATTGGTGAGTAAAAGTCTAATAAATCAGTTGAAAATTCCCCCTTCCAAATTTCCATGCAGTTTTAAAAATACTGATTTCTCTTGGTCTTTATAAAAATGTTACCCTGGCCTGAAACCAGCCAAGGAGAGTTTCTGCTGCAAAGGAGAATTTTTCAGAATGGTACTATCTCTGGAAACCAAGTGTTACAAGGAAAGTCTCTAAAGTTGTTGTAGCTGCTGCCAAGTGATCACCATAATGCAGGATACTTGTTACTCAGCTATGGGATTCCTGGGGCTTGGGAATAGTTCCAGCTTGTTGGGCTCAGGAGCATAACCTCTCTCAAATGTATAAGGAAAGAAGATGGAATGGATCCAGTGATCTATATGAGGTTGTGAAGTTTCATCCCAGTGATGAAGGATTATTTCAATGGCTAAGGTTAACAGTATATCTAATAGCTTTTTGGTATGAACACTGCATATTCAGTGCGTATTGATTATTTAAAAATGATCAGTCATACGCTGAAAACTATTTTGGTTACTAATTTGAGAGAAGGGTGCAGGATTATGAATAAAAATACCAGTTGGCACCTGAACCAGACATTGCTCTTTACATTGAATAACACCTTACTCCACAATTGGTCCCATTCATTTCACTGTGGATATGGCTAGACTACAAGTTTTTGTCGGAAAAAGGTATGCAAAACGCACTCTGCATTTTGCATATCTTTTTCTGGTTCTTTTGTCGGAAAAGGCTTTTTTGACATTTGACTCATCTAGACTGGGCCAAATGTGGGAAACCCCCCCTCTTTTGGAAGTCTCTTCTTCCTCGTAGAACGAGGAATACAGGGACTTCCGAAAGAGCATGTTTGCTCTTCTGCAAAAAAAAAAGTGGAAGAGGAAACGTGTTCCCTGGACACGGTGGATTTTTTTCAGGATACCGGAGTTATCCTGAAAACCCCCCGCAGTCTTGCCGTACCCTGTGAGCAAGAGCATTGCAAATGGACCATGATCAACAATTGGTATTATACAGATCAGGTTTGTGTATTCTTATTGGAAACCACAATGACATCAAAGACATGAACATTAGAGCATAGAAGCATTTATATAGGAGTTGACTAAGGAATGTTCATCCAAACGTTATTTCATCAGTGTTATCAGTGTGGGGCAAGATCTATTTCCCAATCTTTTGTAGTCCCATTAAAAGGCCTGCAGGTATAGGGGCATATTTCCTATATAGTAATGAAGCAACTTGACTTCTTAGTCATGAGGAGTTTGACAGACTAGGAAGATCCTGGGAGGATATGAAATTGCTTAATGTACTTTGTATGTAATATTCTTAATTTTCAGCAGTTTGAACAACTGACTGCTGGGGCAAGCATGATTATTTTATACATCCCCAAAGTTAAGATGTTTCCTGCTGAAATGAGATATGAGCTAAATTAACTATGAACCCAGATGACACAAAAGAGATTATCATGTGTGTCCATCTGATAATAAAACTATGAATTAAAAAACAAACCTGTGAATCTGAGTATGTCATGGCTTTTTCCCACGGGAGCAGGCAGGTGGGAAGAAAAGCCACATTGTCTAGTGGTTAGGTCACAGGATTAGGAGTTAGGAACTGCTGGCTTTCTGATCTTGGCTCTGTCAGTGAATTTGTTTGTTGCCACTGAGGGCCAGATTCTGGTCCTCCTACTCATATTGAGAAGCACCTTATTGCATGAGCAGTCCTTTTGATTTCAATGAGACCGCTCAATGTAAGAATGATAGGATCTCAACCTTAATGACTTTCTGTAACAATCCCTCCCTTCGTAAACGGGTGAACATGATACCTGTTTATTTTATCTATTTCACAGAGGTGTTGTAAAAGTGAGAGACTGATTCTGATACCCTCCTTCATACTGGATAGCACCTTACTCTGTGACGAGTCTTACTGAAGTTTATGGGATTACAGTAGATGCTGAGTAAGAGGATGCCCAGTTAGGGCTAGATACAGCAATCCTTACACTGGGCCAGATTTTAAACCCCCTTAATCATGTAGCTACTTATGAATAAGTAGCCCCACTGATTTCAGAGGAGGCTACTTGTGTGACCAACTATGCACCAGCATGTTTAAGGGGTTTACAGTCTGGCCCAAAGCTTCAGTGAAATCAGGGGTGCTATTGTTAGAATAAGGTGCTTCCTAATGCAAGTCAGAATGGTGGGATCTGGCAATTAGCACTTTGAAGATGCACGTGGGGCAATCTTCATCTTCTGGAACAAAAATGACTTACTACTTTTAGAAAACGGTGTACAACACAGACTGAAAAATGCTTGGATTTATGTAGTAAGAAAAATGAGTATGAATATTAAAAAGTCTTTTTTCCTCTTTCCAAGCCAGGAAAAAATGTAAAATGTAATCTGAATATATTTTCTTATTTAAAAAAAAACATCTGGGCTGTAAAACACAATACTAATTTATGAAGGCTGAGAGCTGCATGAGTGAGAATATTTAATTACAACTGCAAAGTACAAACATTTCCTAGCAAGCATTCATTGTATTAATAATAATTAATTAATTCCGGGCTAAGATGTGCTTCCTGAATATGTTCTTTTAGCAGGCTTGGAAATTTGATTCCAATTTTAATTTTATTTTGCTGACAGCTACCTAGAGGTGTAAGGATGTTAGAGGACTTAGTCTATTTACAGAAAGACATGCTTTATGTTACACTGTATAGATCATTAGGTTGGGTTTGCATAATTTCATTTAACAGGCTTCCACAAACTGAGGCAAGACTTTAAGCAAATCAGCTGATTTAGAGGGACTTGGTATCTGATTGTTACAGTGATAAGTGTCTGTACAAATATTTATACAATTCAGATAGTCTTTTGAACTGCATTATTACAACACAAAAAGCTGTCAGATTTCCAGGGTTTCTGGTAGGCATGTTTCTTCATGGTGTTTTTATTATATGTAGAAGAGTGTTTTTATTATATGTTGCAAATTCCACTTGATCCCACTTCCTATTGTCTTGTTATCCTGAGATCTGACCCATCATGTAAACTCTTAGCAAAGGTCTGATCCAAAAACCAAATGCAGACTGGGTTTGATCAGGCCCCTTAACAGAATATTACCATGTCTTTCCAATATAGGATATACTAGTTGGTGTTAAAACAATCTCTCTGTCCTGTCAGGATATGTGCTTTGGGAAAGGTCAAGTCTGGACAGTTTTGGTGAAGGGCATAGCCTACAGATCATCTCTACTCTGACCCTGTGGATGTCAATTCAAAAAGCTAATGCATACTTGAGGTCCACATTGCCAACTCCCGTGATATTTTACTTGAAGCCCCAGTTTCTAGATTCATGGGATTACATGAGAATCTGAGTTTTCTTTTTTTTTTTTTCTTAAAAAAAGTTTCTAGCCTTCATGGTTGCAAAATAAAGCTTGAAAATATGATTCAGGTGCAGCCTAAAGGCTGAAAACTCAGAAGGCAAATGACAAGAATCCAAAAGGATTTTTTAATCATGATTTTTTTAAGCCAATTTCACAATATTTTTGTCCCTAACTTGTGATTTTTGAACACCTAGGGCTGAGTATTCTGAGGGCTGTTGGCCCCACCAAACAGCTATTGCTAAGGAGCTTAAGTGGTAAGGGGAAAGTTTTAGTAAGGTAAGGGGACTAGATCTAGTGCAGAAGCAAAAGATACACACACTGAGCCCTCTTAAGGATCCACTAGGTTTGGGGAGTGCCCTTTTCAACCTCTCATCCAATAGGGGAAGGGAGGGGAAAGATTTTTCTCCCCGAGAGGCCCATTTTGAGGAGTTTTCCACAGGAGAGGATGATCTGGCCCTCTCTCATTAAGAATATTTACAGCAGGCCAGATCATGAAATGCAAAACTCCTGTTGTCCCTGATTCTCTTCCTTTACAGCATCCTAGCACTGGTGTGAGGCCACTGAGTCCAGCTGAGTTTCTCCTGATTTTACACAAATGTAAAAGGAAGAAGAATAAGGCACAGTGCAAGCTTTGCCTGACTCCAGGTTTCAGAGTCTTTTTAAATCTTAAGCGAAGCTTTGATCCAGCTTTTTATTCCTCACTTGGAATTAAAATGCTGTCTGTGGCATCAAAAAATGTTACCACAGCAATTAATTGTCATGTCACAGAAGGGTATGGGTGAGACTCTGCTTGCAGGTACAAATGTTAGTACTGAGTAACTTCATTGAAATCCACTGAGTTGGTCCACATTTTCAGCTATATAATTGAGAGTAGGATCTGGTCCTATGAGTTTGATTCTCATCTCATATGTATCAGTTTCATACCAGTGTAAAACAACTGACTGAAGTAAAGTTGCTTGTAATTTATACTGGGATGAGATCGGACCAGACCTTTGGCTCTGGGTGTGGAATTGCAGCAAAAGCAGATAAACTGTGAAGGATAAATATCCTGTTTACCAAGTAATCAAAACCAGAATGATAAATACACAAAAAGGAAATCAATACAATGTCAACATTTACCGTAAACTAAATGTTTTCCAAATTTTTCCATTAGGTATTGTTGTGTTTAAATCTTTCCTTTAGAGTGTTGTGTGTATCCATGCTATGACAACTTCATCAAGAATTATACAACATGGCTGTGTCTAGACTGGCAAGTTTTTCCGCAAAAGCAGCTGCTTTTGTGGAAAAACTTGCCAGCTGTCTACACTGGCCGCTTGAATTTCCGCAAGAACACTGATTTCCTACTGTTTGAAATCAGTGCTCCTTGCAGAAATACTATGCTTCTCCCGTTCGGGCAAAAGTCCTTTTGCGCAAAGCTTTTGCGCAAAAGGGCCAGTGTAGACAGCTCAGATTTGTTTTGCGCAAAAAAGCCCCGATCACGAAAATGGCTTTTTTGCGGAAAAGGGCATCTAGATTTTTGCGGAAAAGTGTCTAGACGCTCTTTTCCACAAATGCTTTTAACGGAAAACTTTTCTGTTAAAAGCATTTGCAGAAAATCATGCCAGTGTAGACGTTGCCCATGTGAATATCCTGCACAGCAACTTTTAAATTAGTTTATTCCTTTCAAAAATTTGTATTGAGGAGATGGGTACAAGAGGCATAGGTCTAGCTCTTTTAATGTTTTCACAGTATTTGTATTTCAGAGTACACACATCATTGTAAAGTGTGAAACTGATAAAAGTACTCAAAATTTCTAATGTAATTTTGTGTTTAAGCAGGACACTGTAAAAACCACAGAGCCAGAGATACAGGACTTTCCTTATGGAAATTTGGAGTCAGACACTTTTTTTTAATGTACTGTGCTGAGAGCAGTTGATGTGCTTTGTGAATATCTGCTCCAAAAAGCCAGTGCCCTAATTTCTGATTAGGACTTTTTTTGTTCATAGGAGGATAGATCCCATTATATACAAATGTAGGACTTCCATTGAATTTCCTTCTAGTAAAAAATCAATATTTAATATTTTTGAAAATGTAATTTAAATATGTATTGCACTTATCTCACTTTTGGCCTGATAGAGCGGTGTCCTAGATTTCATAGTACATTGGCCATAGCTCTAAATTCCTAAGAGCTCAGAACTGCCTGCACTCTTGAGGAGAGAGCCCACTGAGCGGGATTCATTTATAAACCACGAATTCCGAAACCAGGGGCGTGTCTTGCCATGCCACCCAGTGCTGGGATTCCCATCAGCTATCACAAACTAAACAGGAGTCGGCAGGGTCCTCATTTGAGCAGGGGTTCGGTGATGGTGAGTCGAAAAGATGGTGATCTTCTCTCAATCAGTTCTGCCCCAGCAATGTGTGACTGGAAATGCCAACTTTCAGATAAGGTATAAAACCAAGGTCCTGACAATTTAAGGTAATTAGCATGGACAGTTTTTTTGTTCTGTGTTTGTACAATGGCTGACATAATGGGGCTAGCAGGGGTTCCAGGCAGGGGCTCCTAGATGCTATGATGATCACGATGATAATAATAATAATAATTAATAATATAATCTCATATACTGTCTAGTAAGGGCAGACAAGTTGTTATCCTGGTCATATTCTAAAATGGGTAGCTAACCGTTTCTTGTAGTTTCAATTGGATACATTATTCTACCTGAAACTACCTAATTCTTCCCTAAAATGTTCACCATTGAGCCCCTGCGATGTTCCATCCTAAAGGTGGCGACATTTTATTGGTGGGCAAAGTAATTGCTACATATCGCTCACTTGATATTGTGGGGTTTAACTATCGTTTGTACAGAGTTTTAAGAGACTGTGTTAGAGGTACAAATTATATGGATTGACTTTTCACTTTGGGGCCATGCCAGGAATATAACTAACCGAAATCACTGCACACATATGTCTGGCTGTGCTGCAAATGGGAGTGGGGATGTGTGTATGGCAGGAAACTATCATTCCCATTGGTAATTTTCAGATACTACGCTGCCTTATCAAAACGTTGTGTTTTTGATGGACCTGATAGATGTAAACCAAAAATGTCCTCTGTTTGCAGCCTATGTCTGGTTACATTTTCTGAATGTGGGGACCATATGCCTTCTAACTGGAGTTTACAGGATTTGGCCCAGCGTGCTACCTCTTGCAGTTATTGTGTCTTTAGCCATCTGCAATAACAGAGGAGTTGGACTGTCAGTCAGCCTCTGTCTGAGTGTGAAGTAAAGCTGGGTGTCACAAGGAGGAAGGAGAAAATTTGTTCCTCTTGGTTTCTGAGGACAGGACAAGGAGTAATGGGCTTAAAGTGCAGCAGGGGAGGTTTAGATTGGACATTAGGAAAAAATTCCTGTCAGGGTGGTCAAATATTGGAATAAATTGCCAAGGGAGGTGGTGGAATCTCCCTCTCTGGAGATATTTAAGAACAGGTTAGATAGACATCTGTCAGGGATGGTGTAGGTGGAGCTTGGTCCTGCCTTGAGGGCGGGGGGCTGGACTCGATGACCTCTCGAGGTCCCTTCCAGTCCTATGATTCTATGATTCCATGATTCCCTGTATAAAGTTTCTAATTGAAAAAGTTGTGACTATAAAACTGGAGCATCAATCTGCAGCATCAGGTTCTTGAAGAAGTCCAGCTTTAGAAAAGATTGTGAGGGGACGCAGGGGTTCATGGCTACCTTAACATGCAGGATTATGGTGGCACAAGTATATTGATCATACTTGTTCCTGTACTGCTAGGTGAAATGCTACAGGCAAGCAGCTGCAGCTCCTGCTGAAGTGACTAGGAATGAGAAGTTTGCATAGCCTCATAGGATCAGACATATTGTGGAGAGATCCTCAGCTGGTATAAATTGTCATAGCTACATTGACTTTGGTATCTCTCTATCCCAGTGATGGGCAACCTAAGCTAGTGAGTGGGCCACTTGAGTGGCCCTCCTTCAGCTCAGTGAGCCTCAAGATTGTCATAATCAAGACAGTCTCCCCAGACAAGGTAGTTTTGCTAATGGCGCATGCATACCTAGAATTTGTAGGGTGTGGTGACTGAATTGTAGGGGCGCTTTGATTGCATACAACACTGACTGAGAGAACCATGCACTCCCTCTGCGTCCAATCAGCACACATCTCATTTCATGTGCCCTTGCTTTACATGTGTGTCACTTTAGTAATACTGGTAGGAAAAAAAATTATGTAGACGGAAACCAGCGGAATCTGGCAACCCTGCATGTGGGCAATAGTAAACAAAATGTCTTGTGAACCACACAGAGAGCCCTGATGGGCCACATGTGGTCCCTGGGCCGCAGCATGTCCATCACTGCTCTAGCCTGCTTCTTAGGGTACGTCTACACAGCAACGTTATTTTGGAATAACTGACATTATTCTGAAATAACATAGTGCTTGTCTACATGACAAGTTTTTATTTCAAAATAATGTGAAGCTGCAGGATACCCACACTACCTCCCTGCCTTCAAGAGGGCACCCCTTATCCTGGATTGGCTGTCTAGTCACTTCCAGGGTAGGGCAAGTAGGAGGGTAGGACTCAAACCCACCACCTTATGCACCCCAGGTGAATGCTCTGGCCCCATAACCACTCCAGAACCTGCCTTGAAGGAAGTATTCTTCCTTCAACTTCCCGCTGTGTAGACAGTGCCAAAAGCTGAATTAAGCTATTTTGACTTAAGCTACGCAATTGATGTAGCTGAAGTTGTGTAGCTTCATTCGACTTTAGCTCTGCTGTGTAGATGTGTAGATGTGTCCTTAGTGCTTTGTGAAGCTCGCCAGAATCCCAGCATGCCATACATAAGCATGAGGGAACAAGCCTATTTTATAAGCATGATTTAGTATTGTGAGGGAGAGTTTGCTCCATTCGTACGCAAACCTTGCTTGAATTTTTGACACTACATTGTATATTGAATACCATTGGCAATGAAACTTGAAATAAAGTTTAGAAAATTGTCCTCTAATCACAGTGCTTTTCCTAGTGCAGTCATGTCTTCTTCTCTTCTATGCCTGGGAATCAAGAACTCCTCAGTTCTAAGGCTGGTTCTGCCACTGATTCCATGCTGCATTTTCCTCATCTATAAAAAGGGGACCCTAAAATTCACTTGACTGCAAGTGACTTTGGGAGGTTTGATTAGTTAATTGTGTGAAGTGCTTTATAAGTACTAAGTATGCTCATTTCATAAGGAATTTATATCCAAGTTTATTACAAGTAAGTTCCACCAGAAACTCCTAAAAGTGAATTTGTAAATACTTTGATACATTTAGGGCTCAGACATGCTCATAATGAAGTCAGTGGAAAGCCTATAATGAACAAATGGAAGACAACAGCATATCCATTTTCTTTAAATAAGAGACAAGCAATTCTTTTTTTGAAAATAAGCCAGTTACTTTGTCTAGCAACTTGGAAGCTAGATTATTGTACTTGCACGGGGAAATTAGCCCTTCATTTTGCTGTGAATAATTAGACAGCACACACTTCAGATCCTGTTAATGCAGTCGCTGGAAGCAGTCTGACTCCAACATATTTTGCTTTTGCTCCTCTGAATGCCTATTAGACCTCCATAGTCACTAGACCCAGATCCATATACAGATAATGTGTTGCACTTTACCTACAATCCTAGTTTTCTGTGCTTGAGAAAGTTATTTTGGTGCAATTGACCTGTTTACTAAAGGGAGAGGGAAATCAGTGCGATCATTCCTGTTGTTCTGGAATTTTTTAAAAATGACACTTTCTGTGGGATTGCCTTATACATTCTGACACTATCAAACTACCCTGTCAGCTCTAGCAATATGCAGTGCTGCCTGGTAGCTACCCATTTAAAACACAGGCTGTTGTTAAGGGCATTGCTTAAACACTGCATCTGTCACCTTACTGAAAATAGTGAAAATGTCAGTGTCTGTTTATTAACGGGTAAGTTTATCAGGCTCACATAAAATATATATTAGCTGCAATATATGTCTGGTTTTCAACGGTACTTATCAAGGGTGTGTACCGTCTGTCTACAGGAGGGTGTTTCTTCTAATCAGTAACTTAACATGCTAATATCTCATACAGGCACACCAACACACTGACACATAAACATGGTAAAGACTCTTCTTTTTCCTATCAGTTACTTCAGTCAGGTAGAGGAGCTATTTGAGGGAAAGCTGGAAAGGTTAAAAGAAATACTTTATTCAGAAAGGAAGATACTGGCCTATCTTTTATGAATTATATATTTAGGTCTCTTTGGTTCATAGTATTCTCTTAATTTCCCCTGAATTGTCCTTGTTAATCTTATATGTTGTACGGTAGCAACACCAACTGATTAGTACAGAATTAATCAAATACTATATTACCTACCAATCAATTTAGTCCAACAAGATATTTCTGAATCCAGCAAAGGCTTCTGCTTTTTACATTGATAGGAACTAACCTGTTTGCTTCTGTTTTGACTCTTCTGGGAAATGTGTTTATTTTTTGAATCCACAAAGGTTTCTATTTTGAAGTAACATGAATTCTGTTTTGAAACTGCTCCCTACCCTCTTTACACATAGGGTGGGCCAGATCCTTTTCAGTGAATCCTGAGTAATTTCACTGACATCTATAACTGAGAGCAGAATTTGGCCCCATGTGCTCTCCATTGCAGTTCTATGCAATTAGGTTAGAATTTGGGGGAATGGTGTTCACCACCAAATAAACAACACTGACTGACTGCAGTCAAATCCTAAAACAATGAAGATACCACACACTAGATTGTTACTAGCTCTATTTAACAGCCTCTATTCCACTTATTGGACTAGATAATAAACATGGTTTTAAGAGAATTTTTTTTGACATGGTACAAAGCTTGCAGTGAATAGGGAGATCAGACACCATTGTTTGGCAAGAATGCAAGTTCCAGAGGAGAACGCTCCTCTGTTTGGATTTGAAATTGTCAGAACATCAATTCAGCCTCCTTTGCAGTACTTCCTCCTCTAGCCGGTGTTTTGTTTTGGAACAAGTGTTGGTCAAATAAGCTTTTGTTTGTGGTCAGTCACTTGGCACACAACAAAACTTCTGGTGTAGGACAATGAGGAAGCTGTTTTAGTGGCGGACAGGGGCAGCTGTGATACTACTAAAAAGGAATACTGATGCAAAGAGGGTGCATTGAACTTTGGAAAGGAAATAATACAGTAGGAAATTAATAAGAAGGATCTTTAAAATCCAAATACTTTAGTTAAATTAGAAATATGTTCTTTTAATTCAGCTGCTCTACCTCTCTGACTTCTCTTCCTGGGTTTGTAGCATTTTGTGTTTCTTTCTTTCAAAGTAACTGTTTTTTAATTTGATGCTCTGGTTCTATTTTAATTCTCTCCTTTAAGATACAGCTGGAAAGTTTGACAAAATATTTGCAACAGTATATTTAGGATTTCTTTCATCTGGAGAAATAAACTATTTGTGGTCATAACATAGTTTAAAAGGAATTGTATAAGTGATACTGACTTCTTTGTCAGCAAAAAACGAAGCAAAAAGTGTTCATAGATTACATTACCTAAATGACATTACATACGTATGTCCTTTCTTTCACATTTCCTGTAATCCTGTTATGGCATTGTCCCATTACCTCCAGCACTGTCATCTTTAAACGCTGTCAAATTTTAACTGGATTGCCAAGGACATAAGAAAAGAATCTAGGTGAACCTGGTGGCAATTCCAGGTACACCAAACACACAGTTCCCTCTCTGTCCTTCCCATGGTGTATTTTCAAAGAAATCATCCAGGTAAAATCATAATGATGACTAAGTTTCTGTTGCATCCTGTACTGAAACGCACACAATTTTTATGTTCTCCAGGACACACACCAAACAAGAAGTACAAAATTATTTTAAACAGCCATGGGATAACTGTTTTCTGGGCTTAATTTGATGGGCCTGATTGCTTTACTCTTCAGGCCTGAGTCTCCTCTGCTATGTACCTTGTGCAGTCATTTCACCTGTAAGACTCTGACAAGCTAGTAAGATTACATCACTATTTTCCTCATATGTAAATAGACCCGCTAAGGTGCAGGCAGTAGAGAATGAATGGCAAGCTCAGTTTAAGCAGCAGCATGTAGAAAAATGCTTGTTGAAAAATTACCATTTCATACTTTTTCTAAGGAAAATTTGGGCTGGTGCAGGCTGTCGTGCTTTTGCAGCATTGAAGCCAGTAGGTGTTTTTCTATTGAATGCTGTGGAAGCAAGATCAGGGTTTGTGGCGGGGGACTAGGTGTTAAGACTTCCGTGTTCTAATCCCAGCCTTGCCAGTGAGTCACTGTGTGATCTTGGATAAATCACTTAGGATGTGTCTACACTGCAGGGCTATTTCAGGATACCCTGAAATACCTATTGCGAAATAGCAAGCCCGTTATTTTGAAATATAACAGGGTCGTTATTCTGACATCCCTTTAAACCTCATTCCACGAGGAGTAAGGGACATTTCAGAATAGGGGATTATTTCAAAATTGACTCAAAATAAGCTACGTGTAGTTTATTTCGAACTACGGGTGCAGTGTAGACATGCCCCTAATGTGTCTGTTTTTTTTTTCACATCTACAGAATGTGGAGAGCACTGCTCACATAGCTATTTTGAGGCTTAATTAAAGGTCATTTATAAAGTACATTGAGGTCCTTGGATGCAAGGTACTCTGAGGTGCAAATTCTCAGTATTAATATTATTATTAATTTATTATTATTATTTCAGAAATAATATTGGGCACCCACAAATGAACCACAGATGTTATACTGTAGTTTTTCAAAACCTGTGAACACAGCACTTGATAGGCAAATGGTGGAACTGAAACTAAGCCATCTCCTTTTAGAAGTGTTCATTTCTTTTATACTTGGGGAGAGGCAAAATGGTCTGTGAAGGGATTGCTTGTTTATTGTGGCAGTCCATATGATAAGGTTTATAGGAATAACATTGATTGTAAGCTTTCAGGTACAGGAACTGTTATTTTCTTATTTAGATATGCAACGTCTATCTCAGTGGGGCCCTGATCCTTGACAGGGCTTCTAAGCATTACTGTCATGCAAATAAAGAATAGTAACAATTAGTAACCTGAAGTATTCCTAAAATGCTGGCCGTGGTGAAGTTATTGACTTCACTGGGGGGCCAGGGTTTTCTCATTTGTCTCTGATCTGATTGTGTAGTGATGCCTCTCATACTGATCCTCACAAGGCTATTCCCAGACAGCAATGTTACCCGTGGGAATGTATTCTCCATTAGGGAAGACAGCTCTCCAGTTTCCACAGAAACAGAGTATTAGGCTTATACTATTTTTTTTCCTGCACATTACATTGGTGACCTTCTCCATCTTAAGCACCAGACAAGACTTCCAGCTTCAGAGGCACTGAGTGGCTGGAATTCCACTGAAATTAGTGGACTGCCCCTGTTTATCAAGGCAGCTCCCAGGACAGGGTGGGAAGTGGGGGTACAAGGCATTTGTCTCATACCTGGTTTTCAGATGGGGCCTTGCATAGTCCTTAAGCGATCTGTGCTTTTGGATGGAAAGCAGGCTGCCTCTCACCATTAGCTCACAGAGGATCCAGCAATGGGCAGTGACATAGAGAGAGGTGTGAACACTTCCCTCATTCTAGGACAGCCCTGGTTTCCTCTGTTCAGGGCCTGGCATGGCAGGTTACAGTCCCTCCAGGTAGTTACAGAAAGAATCCCTCTCCCTCCATGCTTCATTCAGTGGGAGTGGCCTAGAAGGGTTGTGTGTTTTGGTGAGACAGGAGTGAGTAAGGAGTTGAGGGTGGGGAGGCATGTAGGGGTTGTGAATAAATAGTGTTTGTGCACGTGTGTGAGTGAGCTGCCTGGGATGTGTGTCTGAGGAGTGTTGTGAATGGAACATGTGCAGTGTGGGGAGTGTGTGAATGAACCCTGTGTAGGGGCTTTATCAGTGGACGTCCTGTGTGGGGATGGTTGTGTGGGAGGAGCCTGGGAGGCATCAACCTAGATGGCATCTGCTGTGAGACATGAAGGGGGTAGAGAATGAATGAAGTGTCAAAAGGAGGCCAAAAAAAACCCAACCCCCTGACTCACTTTGTCTTTTTTTGGTGCAGAATATACACCTCCGGGAGTAGGACAGGAACAGCTAATTGGTATGTCAAATAGAGGTGACCCAGTGTTCTGAGAGAAATAGGGTGTTCTTTTTTAACATTTCTTACCATGTTTGAAATTAGCAACAATCCTCCCTGGTACGCTTTCTTGGATATTCCCTCCTCATGCGTGTAGCAGAGGCTCAGCCCTGCCCAATTTGCTGATTCCAGGGATACCTATGGACTTTTGCCTCTGTACTGTCACTAGACAGCCTGATGCTCTGTGGTCAGTATGCAGTACAGCTCCTTAAGGACTTGGAGCCCCTGGGGGAAGCCAAGGAGAGCCTTCTGTGAAGCTGGTGGAAGGAGGTGGCTCTCTCTTACTCCTCCAGCTGCGTTTCTTATGTTCCCTAGGTGTGAGATGCAGATTCTGATCCCCTTACTCTCACTTAGTAGCGCCTTCATCTTCAAGTTGCTCTGTTGAGGGTGCGTCTACATTGCACCGTAGCTCGAAATAAGATACGCAATAGCTTAATTTCAAAATAACCCGCTATTCCAAAACGTCCCTTACTCCTCATGGAATGAGGTTTACAGGGACGTCGGAATTGCGAGCACTTATATTTTGAAATAATGGACTTGCCGTGCAGATGCAGGATAACTATTTCAGGATACTCCAGTATCCCAAAATAGTGTTGCAGTGTAGACATACCACTGGAGTGTTGTAATGTGGGCCAGTTGGATAACATGAAAGATTGTACAATTAATCTATATTTTTGTTTTCTGGTGCTACCTATTACTAGTATCTAACCGCTGGCTACTAATAAGAATGGCCATACTGGCTTAGACCAAAAGTCTCTCTAGCCCAGTATCCTGTCTTCTCACAGTGGAAAGTGCCAGGTGCCCCAGAGGGAATGAACAGTGCAGAGAATCATCAAGTGTTCCATCCCCAGTCACCCATTTCCCGCTTCCGGCAAACGGTGGCTAGGAACACCATCCCTACCTATCTTGGCTAATAGCCATTGATGGACCTGTCTGCCATGAAATTATCTAATTATTTTTTTAACTCTGTTTCGTGTTGGCTTTCACAGCAGCCTCTGACAAGGAGTTCCACATGTTGACAATGCATTATGTAAAAAAAATACTTCATTTTGTTTGTTTTAAACTTGCTGCTTATTAATTTCATTTGTGGAACCCTACTTATTAAGTTATGAGAAGGAGTAAATAACTTTTCCTCATTTACTTTCTCCACTCCAGTCATGATTTTATAGACCTCTATCATATCTGGACTTAGTTGTCTCTTTTCAAAACTGAAAAATCTCTCCTCATATGGAAGCTGTCCCATACACATCATTTTCTTGTTGCTCTTTTGTGAACCTTTTCCAGTTCCAATATATCTTTTTTGAGATAGGGTGACCACATTTTCATGCAGTATTCAAGATGTGGAGGCATGCCACAGATTTATATAGAAACAAAATGATATTTTCTGTCTTATGATCTGTCCCATTACTAATGATTTCCTGCATTCTGTTAGCATTTTTGACTGTTGCTGCACATTGAGTGAATGAGAACTGTTCACATTCACTCCAAGATCTCTCTCTTGAGTGGTAAAAGCTAATTTAATTCCCCTTATTTTCTATGTATATTTGGGATTCATGAATATGCTAGACAGCACTGGTACAGCAGTACAGACCCTCTGGGGGCACCACTATTTATTTCACTCCATTCTGAAAACTGCTTATTTATCCCTAGCTGTTGTTTCCTATCTTTTAACTAGTTACCAGTCCATGAAAGGACTTTGGTCACAGACCTTTTCAAAGGCTTTTTGAAAATCTAAGTACACTATGTCCACTGAATTCCCCTATGTCCACAGGTTTGTTGACCCCCCCTCAGGGAATTCTAGTTGACTGGATTTTTCCTATAACAAAATGCTTATCCTGGTAAAAAAAATGGGTCTCTCTACAGTCTATATCAGATGCATAAAAAGTCCTTATTTTCATTTTATTCTTCCGCACTAGTAAAATCTTAAGCCATGCCTAACACCAGTCCTCTAGTTATTCTTCAAGTGATGGCCCCTATTGTATTCCTTTGAGGGTTATGTGCATGTGCCCAGAACCTGAGCTTTTGGGAATGGTATGTACCTATTTTCCTGGCCTCATGATAGCCAAAACTTTGTTTCCCACCATAGAGGAGTTTTTCAAACTAATGGGCTGTAATCATCCATGGTGTAACTCCATTGATTAACACTCCTCCCCAAACGTATCCACATGGAAAAATGTCTTTTATTCAATAGGGAATGTCTACATAGCAGTGTCATTTTGGAATAATGCCAAGTATTCCCATATAATGTAGTTCGTATCTACACAGCAAGCCCGTTATTTCAAAATAAATTTGAAATAATGGGCTTCTTACTTTGACTTCTGTAAACCTCACTGTATGAGGAGTAAGGAAAGGCAGGGGAAGAGTGCTCTATTTCGATATAAGTGCTGTGTAGACAGTGCCAAAAGTTGAAATAAGCTAGTTCGACTTAAGCTACGCAATTGACCTAGGTCAAGTTGTGGAGTTTATTTTGTGTTTATCCCTGCTATGTAGACATACCCTAGGAAAACATACACTTCCATGAACTACCAGGTCCAGAGTTGGTAGTGGTGTATTCTGACTTCAGTCACCATAGCCTCTGATAGAAGATTCTCTTTGGCAAAATGCCTGCAAGATACCATCTGCTGAGATGCAGGGAGAGGGCACTGAAGACAAGTAAGACCTTAAAGGGAGTCACTGACTGGAGAGGGGGCCAGAGGCTATGCTGATTAAGCACATCTCTTCAATAGTCTCTTCCATAGAGGATCTCTGGCGCCATCAGTGTATTTTAAAGCTGTTTTCCCGTAACAACAGCCTCATGGGAGAGATCTCAGCTTATTGTCCCTTGGAGAAAATCCCTGGGGGCTGCAGGGAGCCTGGGTGTGTAGGTTACACCTCTCTGCTTCATCTGGCTACTAAGTGAATACATTTTGGATCTTCTGCAAGATGTTTTTACTGCTTGCCAAATCTGCTAGGAACAGGATATTTGGATTGGGTTGTAAAAATTATTGCCACTAAAACCAGTTAAATCTATCTGTACATCACAACAAAAGTTTTGGCTATGAGAACAGCAAGAGTGGGTCCAGCTTGCAATATATTAATGTATGTATGTATATATGACATTTGAGTTAAAAGGGGAAAGATCAGACAACACATTTATTTCGAAAGGCTGGGGTAACGTAGAGATCTATGTGAAATCATTGCCGAATTATATTAGTGATGGAAATATCTATTAGATCATCTCATCCATTTCTCTGCTAATGCTGCAGTGTCCCCAAAGGTCAATTTTCTAGTGTCTGCCACTGATTTCATCTTGTGACTATCGCATGTCACACAGCCATGGGAGTTTTACCACGACTTTCAACTTTATTTCTTGTATTTCCATAGAGAGGTTTTAAATTTGTTGTTGTTAAGAAAGGTTTCCTCCAGCTTTGCATTTCAGTCTCTCCGCACTTGCGTCTAAGAGTCAAATCAGTAACTGCTCGTGTGTGCCATAAAGATGCACATTGAAAGAGTTGTAAAAAAAAACCCCTCAAGTACCTGCATGAACAAGGAACTCTGCCCTGTTGGGCCCCAGAGGGAGTGGCGTATTGACGGCCAGCAGGTGCTGTGGGAGAACTTTGTGTTGGTTTGTGTCCAAGCAACCCCTTTCCTGACAAGGTGTGGTTATCTAACTGGGCAAGGAGCAACTCCCCAGACTCACTCTGTGGTCAGCAGTGAGGCACGCTTTGGAGCTTTTGTGCTCGTTTATGTAAATACAATTTATACAAATATGTCTTTGCTTCATCTTGAAAGTATTTTGACAGCTTCATCAAGGCTGATCCTTCATAAAGGCTACAATAGGAAGAGCTGCTTTAGGGCCCAATGTCACACCCACTCATAAAAATGAGCCTAATTCACCGTCACCCTGCACCTTGTGTGGTCATTTATGCAAGGTGGACACGATATGCTACCACTCTGCTTGACAGCTGCTTTGCATGAACACACGAGAACAGTGAATTGGGCCCAAAAGGAGCAGAACAAGGACTGTGCATGAGCAATAGATTATTTTCCGAGTTACAGGCCTTTTCTATTTTAATAAGTTTACAGTAACAATTAGATTGTGCCCTAGATGAGTCACATGACAGATTTCGTTATCTAAAAATCCAAGCAGCCAGCATGCATGCACACATGTGTGCATGCATGCACAAAGAACAAATAAAGAAATCTGAAGCTCTTATTGCCTTCAGTGGAACCAGGACTGGCCCCTTAGCTTTTGTTTACTTGTGTGTATAATTTAACACTGAACTCACCAGTTGTTTCTGCACTTAGAGAAACCCATCAACAGTTCACTCCTGGGCTAAGAAATTAGTACGCCGAGCCTTTTGTGTGTCTGATTTATGACCTCCCCCCTCTGCAAATGTGGTCTGCAATAAAAAACATGGACTCAATCTCGGTGCAGGTGCAGCCTCTGATACCTGCTGTAGAAATCAGGAAGCAAAAATCAAAAAAAGGTTTCTGTTCCACAATTGCTGCAGTTTCAATGCTAGCGAGTCAGTCTCCGTAAAACACTTCCCTTTCTCATGAGTGCTGCTCGGTGAGATTTTTAAATAAACGAGTACCATGAGGTTTGGGCTAAATGTGACACCCACTAAGAAAAAAATTGAAATTAATGCTATTTATAGTGGGATGCGAATGCCGATTTCATCAGCTTTTGTTTCATGCAAGGAAACTGAGTATAGGAGTACAGTCACCTTACTTGTAACTTCTTGCTTAAGCTGGCAGTCGGGATTGAATTCCCTGACACTGTAAAAGTCTGGACAACCCTGCCAGCTCGTGGAAGGTCAGTCCAACAACTGTCACACGGAAAGCATCAAAAGCATGAGCTGTCGATAGTGACCTGCATTTGCAGAAAATCTGAGGGCTTTCTAATTAACTGAGGATCTCTAAATTAGAGTAAAGCCACTTGACAAGCCCCCTCATATGCCTTAAGTGTCAAGGCGCAGATAATCATTACATCTAACAAGCTTCTGATTTTTAACAGTAGCTATGAGACTAAATCAGCTCCTAATGGCTCCGTTTCACAATGTTCCAGTGCATTTTTCATCTCTTGCACTCTGAATTTATATTCTTTGTTCCCTGCTCAAATATTCTGGTGCTTTTTCCTAATTTCAGGCTTTGCCTCACAATGGCTCCACTTCTCTTAGGCAGCTCATTTACTTGTCATTTCTCACATATGAGCATCCATGTTGGTTAGTCATGATTCTTCTCAATCAGTACATTTCACAGATTCACTCCATCCCTCTACCCCACAGTGTACATTGGAAGGGCTGCAGAGCTGATGTCATTCTGCAATTAAAATAAAAAAAGAAAAGTAGACTCAGGCACCTGTCTTGTAAAATCTGAGATATAGATTTACTTTTAACCCTCAAAAATTGGGTATCTGTAGATCTGCTGGATTCTGATCTCATTTGCTCTGCTTTTACAGGGGTGTAACTCCATTTACTTCAGCAGTGGCATTGCTCCTGATTTACACCAATTTAAGGGAACTCAGGCTCAGTCAGGCCTGGAGAGCCTGAGCTTCTCCTTTCAACTTTATTCATAGTCTGCTAAGAGGATAAATATTTAAACTGGCTCCACTGTGGACTCTGGGATAGCTGTGTAGAAAGCAATGGGGAGAACTTGCTGCTGACGTGGTTATGTAACTCCCATCACTGGTAATGAGACAGACATGCAGAAAGATGGCAGGCTAGACTCCTGTGTAAGGAGCAATAAAGAGCAGATAAATACCCTTCAGGAAAGGAGAGAGAGTTAATGAACAATTCTTTGGGAACTCTCTGCATGTGTTTCTATTCACAACTTATTCATGTCCTTGTAATTACTGAAATAAAATACACATCTCAATGCCTACTTTTTCTTTTAAAACTTTCAAAAGTAATCAAATCCCGAAGTGCATATTGTCCTCCAGTTGCTTGATCAGTAAATCAGACTTTTGCCATTTATCTGCAAAAGTTAAATTTAAAGCATCCTCAACTGTAGTGTTTGAAAGAGGAACATTTGTTTCTGTGGGTACTGTGCCAATCAATAATCTTCCAGTTTGACTCAGCTATCAATTATTGCCGCAATTATTTATCTAGTTGGATATTTAAAATGTCATCAGAAAGAGATGATTACATATTCCAGAAAGCAAGGCACTGTATAATCAGATGAACTGCAGCCAGTTAAATGTAGAGTGGTACTAACTTGTCCTTCAAAGCTGAATTCTGCAGCCACAAGTGAAACAACAGCTTTCTGCACCGTTGTAAGGAAACAGTTCTTAACCTTGGAACACTGAATGTTATTGGGGTCACATAATACTCAGATAGAGGAGACCTTGCAAGCCAGGAATTTGAATCAGCCTTACTGACATAAAGAACCATTTTTGGTGTGTTTTAATTGGATTTCATCTGCAAATCTATAAATAAGAAATTTTTCTCTTTATCTTCCTTTCTGTGACTTTACACTCCTGAAGCACTAAATTTTCAAATGCCCCTTTTGTGTTCCTCAGCTGAATATATGGTAAATATTCTGTGTGCCGTGAAAATGCAGTAAAGCTATAGAAATCCCTTCATTCTCACATTCCCCAAACCTAGGTATTCTGAATGCTATATCATTTGCAACTTCAAGGATTCTTATATTACAAAGAGGAGGCAGAGTAGTTTAAACAAGACTATAGAACTTGATATCTTTTGTCCTATTTTCAAAGAAAAAAATTAACAACTATCCTAATGCTCTGTTGTGAAAGTACAAAACCAGGTTCTGTAAGGGTCAGGTGCAACCCCCATTCTAATTGCAGTTTCTTTAGTGACATAGAACTTGTTGAAGGACATAATAAAGTTTTTCCTTCCTAATAGCTGGTCTAGGGAGAGAAATTATGGGGTCCTGCAGAGCTCTGGCTAAGATGTCCCAGTTTGTCAGAGAATGCCTGAGTATACCTGAATTAGTGGAGTCAATTGTTGCCTGAATGAACTGTTTAGTGAGGGAGGAAACTGAAGCAAAGCAGGAGCATTACAAGAGTGAAGAGGAATTGAGGGGATTTGTTTGGGAATATAGTACAGAAGAGATTGAGAAGATGGGGAGGGTCCCAAAGAATAACGGCTTTATGCCCAAAATCGTGATGCTGACCCTTAATTAGAATGATGATCTACAGAAGCAAGCCTAATCTAGTCTGAAAAAAATTAAATCAACATTATTCTAAGGTGAGCATTTTACTGTAAAACATTGGCACTGAGAACATTAGCCAGTTTCTCCTGCCTTTAACTTCTGCATTTCCACATCAAAAGCTATGTATGGGACACATGCAGCCCACTTAATTAGCCTCAGTAACATGAGTCCAACAATTAACAGGTACTTCTGCTGTTATATATATCTCTTGGTTTATGTTATTTCTACTCCATCTGATGAAAAATGGGTTTTACCCACAAAAGCTCATTATTCTTAATATTTTGGTTAGTCTCTAAGGGCATGTCTACAGTAGGAAATGATTTAGAAATAACTTATTTTTTGAAATAACAACTCCCAAAATAACTATTTCAAAATAAGCTAATTCCCCAAGGAAAGCAGGAGCATAGATTTTGAAATAACCAGCCCATTATTTCAAAATAACTCCCTAGTGTAGACCAAGGCTCACTAGTGTAGGCTAAGGTGCCACAGGACTACTCGTTTCTTTGGGTAAATTGAGCTATACAGGTTGTTTGAGCAGCACCAAGACTTGTTTCTATATTTCTCCCCACTGTATGTCACCCTTGTCAGTTCAGGTCACAATACACATCTCTCCAGCCTAGGTGACACTGTGACTTTTGCAGCCTCAGTGGAACACTGCGCGGCACCTGTCAGAGGCATTCCAGGCAAGGGAAGATGTAGCATGGGCATACACCCATGTTAGCTTTATCCTAGCAAGGATGGGGAGCAATAGCAGTGAATACATGTTTAGCATGAATTTCAGCATGGGCTAGCATCCCAAGTGTGTATTCAGGGTCCCTGGCAGTTTTGCACCTGGGAACTTGCTCATGCCAAAGTCCACACTGCCACAGTTATGCTACTAGTGTTATCCGCACTAAGTATCTCAAAGCTATGTGGCTATATTTGCCTCTGCAACAATTATACCTTCATTTGCTATGTAGACATAGCCATAGTTGTGGAATGCTCAGACATTCAGCACCCTGTCCCCAGAAGTGGCAACTACTATACTATAGATACAGTGGGTACTCTCCTTAGTTTTGGCTCCAGTACTAGCAGGTGCCAAAGGACAATGTTGTCCTGGCCAAGACCACCATGCAAGCCTTGCCTTGCAATCAGGTAGTACAAGCAGCAATATTCTATCTGCCTCCTGAGTGAGTGTTTTGGGCTAAATTAATCGCAGGTGTAACTCCATTAACATAATATACTAGGGATAAATGTATTCTGTAATGTTGACTAACAAAATGTAGTGTGCCATGCAACTCTGTGCTTTAAGAATGTAATACAAAAAAGTCTGTTCATACTTGAAATAACTTACACTTATTTAACAGAATCTTGGATGATGTTAGAGAAATAGAGAATGACATGGAAAGTATTGCAGTGCATTATCTATAAAACATAAATAAAGGCAATACGGGATGGATGCTACTTGATTTACTCCAGTGTGCTTACTCCAAGTCACTCTAACGGTGGTATGAACATTCCATCTCCCAGGGATCAGAGTTTGAGTGGTTTCAAAACGTCATTGCAGTTTGATTTCTCTGGGAGTGTCCAATCTATTGCATTAGCAATTTCTCATAGAATTTAATTGGGTCGTAAAGCATCAGTAGTTATGCTCAGTAATACAAAATTATGTGACTATGCTGATTCTGTATTTGTAGAAGATACTTTGTTACATAGATAGTATATGGGTTATTTAAAATAAAATAACATTAGCAATTTCAAAACAAAATGATGTAAAGGTTGGGATGTAACCCCTTAGAAGCAAGGGGATATGGAATATGGGACTTAACCCTTTAGAAGCAAAGGCTAGACATCTAGATCTGTCTTTCCCTATGTGTTGTGCTGAGATGTTGCTGAGGTGAAAAAATATAGCATGTTCTATAGCATGCTCTGGGCAAAACCACTGTGAGTGAGGGAACGGCATGAAAACAAGAATAAGTATCCTGTTTTCGTGAGTTAACTCAAACCGATAGGACCAAATTTACTTGGGGCTGTCACTGTGCATCTACACTGGTGAGTGCAAACGGGCTCTTGTATGCACACTCCAGGACATCTTGTCCATTTGCACTTGTAGAATGCAGTTTGCTGTGTATGAGAAACAAGAGCTTTAACATGGCTATGGTTACCCCTTTTTACTCCTGGCCAAAAATGTAGCCCATTTAATTTTATGATCAATTTATGTAGTCCTCCCCTTGACGTCAATGAGAGATCTGTTTTCTTACAATTATTTGTATTATAGTAGCAGCTAGAGGTCCTAACTGTGATCAGGTTTGTGCTGGAGGCTGTAATAGATAATCCTCCTTCTGAAGAGCCTGTGCTCTAAGAGGACAAAAGAAGGAAGAGTAATGAGCCTTGCCCAATGTCACATAACAGGTGAATTGCAGAGTCAGAATTAGAACCCACATCTTTTTCATACATGTCCAAACGCTAGCCACTAAACCATACTGCCTCTCAATTGAAGGCTGTTGAAGTTAGCTGCTTGCATAATTTTAACATGCATTTTTATGCTTTTTTGGCCCCTTCCTGGTATGCAGAGCCAGTACTGCTGCTATTAGAAGAGAAGAAAAGAATAAAAAGGAAAAAATGGGGGAGAGGGGCTGCCAGAAAGAAAAATAGGAAACAATTCATCATATAGGGATATGAAAATGAGCAAAATTATTTGGAACTTCTCTGTAACCATATAATCACACTGTGTTTAAAAAGTGAATTATTAACTTGATTGTCCCTAACGGCCATTGGGTAAATACGCAATTATGGACTGTTGACACAGGGTATTGTTTACTGCATAATCGGGTGACTGCTTTGAAGGAGCTTTGATGCTCTGTTGGGTCATGGCTTACCTGAGACTTCTTAGTTGATGGGTCATTGACCTGACAGACCTTAATGACTTCTGAAGGAGAATGTATCTGTCTATCCTGTATACATCTAGCTAGTGGAGTGTTAGTTAAGGCAGTCTGGGTGCCACTTCTTTTTAAAAGTCCGTTAATTCAAAGTTATAACATTTTTAAGGAAAAACAAAACCTATATTGGGAAAACTTAGACACTGCAACAGTAATTCTCATTTTTGTCTTTTTAAATAGCAAAAGTGATCAGATGGCATTAGGGACAATGGGCGCAGTCCCAGAAAATCCTTACTCATGCGAGTCATCCCATTAAAGTCAGTTGGAAGAAAGCTGGAACAGAATATGTACATCAGGGTTTGATCACTTTGTGATTTTTTTTTAGAAGTCGTGGGCCAGATTGTAACAATAATGAGTTCTGCTTACAGATCCGATGGTACAATGTAGTCCAGTATAAGACTCCGTGGTTTATATTTTAAATGAATGGGAGTGAATATGTTGAAGTCAGTCTGTCTTTGTATATTATTTATATTTCTCTGTGACCTTTGTATGTAAGTACCAACTACTTACACTGGCTGGATCTCATTTGTCTGAGAAGTTTCTTTTACAATTTATTTCAAAGCTGAATTTTAAGAATCAAATTATTGCCCGAATCCACCAACTGCAATTTGCGTCCATTTGCTGGTAATCAAAAAGTGACAGATTTCCACCCCCAAGTTTTAAAAAACACAAAATCACTTCCAGACTGGTATGTTACTTGCCAAGTTGGAGCCTGAAGCAGGGTTTTTTTTGGTGTGGCCAAATAATAATCGCCTTGAAAATGGTGACAGACATTGAGGTCAGGCCAGTATGACTGGCAGCCTTACGATGCTCCTGAGGGACAGCAGAAGCCATCTCCTTTTTGCCAAGTGCTACAACTCAAGCCAGAGATCAGTTTCAATTCTGGTCTTTGTGTAAAATTAGGTTTTATTAGATTAAAAAAAAAAGAGTAAGAAAAAATATAAAGTTCTGTATTTTGATACTAGAAATAAAATATCCACCCACAAACTTTCCATTTTCCCTGGAAGGACCTGATCCTACGCTCATTGGAATGGACAGGAGTCTTTCCACTGACTCAAAGGGCATTGGCTCAGGTCCAAAATTAAATGTATGCTGTTTTAAGCAGCTTTTCCCCATTGTGAGGTGTAAACATGGGTTATGTTTCATGTGAAAAGAATTCTGATTTTTCTCTCGCAGCAGCTTTACACTAGTGTTTCTCTATTGACTTCACTGATGTTACGTCTGATGCAGGGCTTATTCCAAATCCCACTGAGCGGATGCCTTCCCATTACCTTCAGTGGGCTTTGGATCAGGAACTTGTGATTGTGGAGCTTAGAAGAGAAGCAGGGCCATTCACTTTATCGTTAATTAGATGTCCATTGAGCTCTTGCCCTTTGCTCTTTGATAATGCTGTGTAGTTTATTCTTTTGAAAGGAGGAGGGGGGGGGGGAGGGGAGCATACATAATATTTACTCCTTTTCCTAGCCTTTTTCTTCCAAATAACCCCCATTTTCCTTTCCAGGCTCATTTTCCTTTCCTGTGGCAGGCGACAGGTTCTCTTTTCCTGTGGCCTTCCCAATAATGCTGCTGTTGTCTAACTTTAAATAGTAAACCTTATCAAACTGCAGCCTGACTACATAGCCACACCCTTTTAACTTACAAGCTGTCAGCCTCTTCCCCTGCAGAAAGAATGTGTGTTAGCTATAAGGGCTGCACCTTCAATGGGCAGATGTCTGCTTTCCCCGGACAAAAGTAAAAGGCAGGGGAGTCCAGGAAAACAGACTTGTAGCTGCTTGAACTATTGGTGCTTGGGTGTTTATTGGATTGACTTTACAGTTCTCTCTTTGGATATTTATTCTTCAGGGAGTCATGTTACTGCAAGTAGCATCCTGTCTGGTTTGTGTTCCCATTCCACAAAGAAGGAATAAAAGGCACACACTTTTCCACCTGTGGCCTGTAAGCCTGTTTTTTTCCTCCTAATGAATGAGTAGTAGTTGTTCAGCAGCACAAGTGAAAGGCACAGAAATGCCATAGTGATAGGCGTGGCAGAGGAATCAGAACGGAATATAATAGTAATACTTTAGGCTCTGTATGAGAGAAGGTCAAGTAATACTGTCATCAGGAAATGTAAAGAGATACAATCAGTCTCTAAGTAATATTTTTTTAAAATATGAAATCCTTTTCTACTAAGTTAGCTTTCCAGATATTAAATAGAAAGATAATTACTACCATTATTTGCTTTTAAAATAATTTTTGCTGCTTGTGTTTTTCAGTTTGGACACTGAAAATAAAATATCTGTAAAGCTTGTCAAAATTTTTCACACAAAAAGATTTTTTTGAGAGTCAAAAATGCCCCTTTTAAGAATGAAATATTTTGCAAACAATTATTTAATTATCAAAATACGTTTTTGAGATGCTTCCCGCAATACCTTTCTTGAAATTTTCCTTTAAAACATTTTAGAAGTTTTTCATTTCACAAAATCTTGATTTCTACTAAGAAGAAGTTAGTTTCAGACAATTAAACATTTCAGTAATGGTTTTTGTGAAGACATCAATTAAATAAGGATAAAACAGATCCTGGAAAGGTGTATGAAAATAAAAAGGCGACGCTATTTTGGGCCCTACAAAATGCAACAGCTTTCAGATTTTAACATTTTGCTCAAACTTGTTGTTCTTCAGTCATCTTTGCTGCTCATTTTCACACTTGTTTATAATTAGTTTCTACTGGACATTACTTTCCTATTGTAGGAGTTTATATATATATACATACGCTGCAGAAACTGAACTTGGTTTCATTCTGATCTGGTGTAGGGATGTTAAGTATGGGTTAATTGAATAGTCGATTGACCTCATGAATTCTTATCAGTTACTTGATTATTCTATAGTCCCTGGGAGTGGGGCTGGCAGCCAGTGTGCTCCAGCCCTACTCTGGAAGAGCCTGCTGCTACTCCACACTACCGTCTCTTTATCAGAGGAAGCAGCATGGGTTGACAAGCAGGAGCGGGTCTGCAAGGGGAGCCAGTTTAAAAACCAGCTCCCTTCGTGGACCAGCTGCTGGCCAGCCTGCTAAAATAATTACCGGCAGGAAGTGGGGGAATGCGTGTCGTTTATAGCATTAACCTATAAGCTTTTGCTTATTGGTTAATTGGTTAATCGACTATACTATCACATCCCTAATCTGCTGTATAATTTTCTCATGTGTCTTACTTGTGTTCTTCCTTTAACATTTAATGATGATGATGATAATAGGCATGATTCACTGCTCTGTTACACCAATGTTGACGTCAATGGACTCACAATGGTAAAACAGTGTAGTGAATCAGGCCCAATATTTACTAAAGGCCCACCTGCCAAAGAAAACAAAGTACTATATAGAAATTATAAATAGATACATTTACAGAAAAATGACCGACCCAGTCCCCAACCTCTCCAACAAAATAAAATTTACCACCAAAACCCACAGCCACTTATAATCCATTTATGATGGGCCTTCTCAATTGTAAAGAAAATAAACAGTATTCAGTTAGCTAAGGGAAAAGATTTATTGAACAATCACAGTTTTCCTCATCTAAGTCAATGATGTTAACTATCAGGTCATGTATGAAAGGTGGTGTATGAAATATGGGTATTTTCCCCTTAGTGGTTGCAAATAGAAGTAGGTTGCAGAAGACTCAGAGAAGTATGTATACACTGCTTTTGAGATCATGCCTTCCAGCCCGGATAAGCTGACACGCACTAGCTCCACTCCAGCTAGCATGGTAAAAATAGCAGCTTGGATGTGTCATCGTGGACTGATTACCTGAAGTCGGTCCCAGAGGGGCAGGCAGGCAGGCTTGTACTAGGACAGCTAGACTGTGTCATCTCTATGCTGCATTGTCCACACACCATTGCTTTTAGCGAGTGAGTGTATGTCTGGGGGGCATGGTCCCCATTTGTAGTGTAAACATAACCAGACTGAGCAGAACTGTCTTCAGTCTCTGTTAGCTTCCTGTATTCCAGTAGTTTCAGTTCTGAAGTTTTAGTAGAGGGCATTTCAACAATGCACATTTCCAAAGGGAAAAAAATCTTTGACAGGCCAGATGGAGAAGAGATGAATCAAGTACAAGTGGTAACAATTAACTCTGTTTTCCCTCCACCCTCTTAAATACTGTAATGATCCAAAATTTATCAGCCTAAAAGCAAGCAATCATTTGATATTAAAGCAAAATAAAGCAATTCTGGTTTAAGTTCAGACTATTCCTCGAATAATTTTTTGTGAAGAGGGCTGGGGGGTGGAAAGCATTTGTTATAATTTTCACATACTCAAGTCTCAGTAATATTTTATTTTTTTTGCATGTCCGGTAACAAAAGATACATGTGATCTATGCAGGAGCCTAGCAGAGCAACAAACTATGAAAGGAACCATGTCCTTTAACCCTGGTTTTGCTTGGCAACTGTACATTTTACAAAGAGAAGAAGATATATTTGCACTAAAGATCCCACCATTGGGCTCAAGAACTTTCATGTGCTTGTGCATTTCTGTGTGCTTCATTTGGTGGGTGCTCATTGCTTTCTGGAAATGAAGCCCTGTCAAAGTGTCTTCAGTCAGGCACCGAAAATTGAACCCCCATCCTGTAAGGTCATTGCAGATAAACTAAATGAATGTTTTGTATCAGTCATTATGGCTGAGGACATAAGGGACATTCCTAAACCTGAGCCTTTCCTTTTTTGGTGTTAAATCTGGGAACTCTTTCAGATTGATGTGTCTTTAGAGGAGGTTTTAGAATAAACTGATAAACTAAACACTAAGAAGTCACCAGAACCAGATGGCACTCACCCAAGAGTTCTGAAATTGCAGAATTACTAACTGTGGTTAGTAACCTATCCTTTAAATCATCTTCTGTACCTAATGATTGGAGGATAGCTAATGTGATGCCAATTTTTAAAAAGGGCGCTAGAGATGATCCTTGCAATTACAGGCTGGAAGTCTAACCTCAGCACCGGGCAAATTGGTTGAAACTTTAGTTAAGAACAGAATTATCAGACAAATAGATGAACATAATTTGTTAGGAAAAAGTCAACATGGTTTCTGTAAAGCTGGGGTGGGCGATAATTTTTGAAGGGGGGGCCACTTCAGGAATTTCTGAAGAGGTTGTGGGCCATCCCAGAAAGGGCAGGGCCTTGGGTGAAAGAAGCAGGTTCAGGAGACTTCACTGCCCACTGACCTTGATTGGCCTTGGAGCGGAGGAGCACATGAAGTCTTAGCCCCCCTCCCTGCCCTCGCCCTGCCAAGGGCATGCAGCACTTGGAGAGAACTGCTGGCTGTTTTGAACGGCTGGCAATTCCTTCTGGTGCTGTGCATCCCTGGTGGGGAGAGGGGACTTTGTGCGCTACCCTGTCTCCAGGTCTCGATTGGTCTGGGTGCAGGGGAGTGGCAGGGAGCCTCTTACTGCCTCTTTATAAATCTATGGTATGCCCACATCTTGAATACTGTGTGCAGATGTGGTCGCCTCATTTTAAAAAAGATATCTTGCCATTGTTCAGAAAAGGTAAACAAAAAAAATTAGGGGTTTGGAACGGCTGCCGTATGAGGAGAGATTAAAAAGACTGGGACTTTTCAGCTTAGAAAAGAGGAGAATAAAGGGGGAGCATATGATACAAGTGGGGTTACCAGATGGCTTAAAAAAATCCCTTGATCTCAGATGTGGGGGACGGACCGGCCGAGAGCAGGTTGTGGGGCGTGGGACTGGCCAGGGGAGAACCGGCCGACGGGAAGCAGGGCTGGCTGGGAGGGGGTCGGAGGTAGTGTGAGCGTGTCTACCAGCCAGGCAGTACGCAACTACGTACTTATACTCCTGATAATAATAAATCTTACTTAATTAGAAAATACTGGACATTTATGTGTCCGGTATTTTCTCAATTTCTTTCCCGGACAGAAAGCTCAAATACCGGACTGTGTGGTTCAAAACCGGACACCTGGCAACCCTAGAGACAAGTCTATAAAATCATGGCTGGTGAGGATAAAGTAAATAAGGAAAAGTTAAAATTACTTGTTTCCATAACTCAAGAACTAGGAGTCACCAAATGAAATTAATAGGCAGCAAGAAACTAACAGAAGAAAGTATTTCTTTACACACTGTGGAACTCGGTACCAGAGGATGTGAAGTCCAGGAATTTAACAGTGTTTGTAAAAGATCAAGATAAATTAATGGAGGTTAGGTTCATCAATAGCTATTAGTCAGGATGGGTAGAGATTGTATCCCTAGCCTCTATTTGTCAGAAGCTGGGAATGGGTGACAGGGTAGCGATCATTTGATGATTACCTGTTCTGTTCACTCCCTCTGGTGCACCTAGCATTGGCCACTGACAGATGACAAGATACTGAGCTAGCTGGACTTTTGGTCTGATCCAGGATGATTGTTCTTATTTTCTTATGTTTTCTCTCCAAAAAACACATCCTAATTTTGAAAAACTGAGACCACAATATTTACGCTGTTTTTTTCTTTTCTTAATCCCTCCCCTGCAACCAACCATAGCAACAGAGGATCATTCACTGCATCGATGGGGTCTGATCTTCTACAGTTTAACACCCTTCCACTTATTCTTTAGAGTTGGGAAATTTGGGCGCTGTCCCAATGATCACAGCAGACCAAATTGTGATCTCATTTACACCAGTGTATAAGGAGTGTGGTGGTGCTACTTCAGATTCCTGCCATTATCCTGAGAGGTGCTGAGGACAAGTCCCACTGAGGCCTGGGTGTTTAGCACATCTCAGGGAGATAGAAAAGAATAATTTCCCCTAGATTCATGGGTGGATCCCAAGTCTACCAGGTTTCTGCAGCACCCCCTTGCTTTAGTCTTCAACCGTTTTGTGCCAGGCTGAATGCAGGTCCTGGCAGAGATGTACATTGTCTCTTCTGGCACTCAGAGCAAATCCCCTCACTGCAATACCCCTTCCTGGCCTGTCTCCATGGTTGAAGAACCTCAGGTAGCCCCAGTTGCAGTGGAGAATGAAGTGGAACTGTTATTCTTTTAGGAGCCAGCAGCTTAGTTGGCACTAAAAAGTTAAGGCAACCCAGTTACATTGATTGGCGTGTGGAAAATCCACTCTTCTGTGTGACGTAGTTAATCTAATCCCTGCTGTAGAGTGCAGAATTCTTTGAGGAAGGTGCTTTAGTGTTTCAGGTGTTGACAAGTGCTCATAGTCAGTGTGAATTCACAAAGCCCCAAATGTTTTGGGGGCTAGAACTACTGCTTCTTCCACAAAAGGGCAGACCCTCCCAACAAGGAAGGTAATTCTGGAAGGGGAAACATTGCTGAGGTGACCTCTGTGTGCACTCCCCGCCCCCCGGGATGGTAGTTGATGAGGCACAGTGAAATGGCTCTCCTCCTAGGTTTGTGGAAATGCCGGACCTATTGGTAGCAACTCATTTTAAACCTCTCAGAATTTTAGCGCCTCCAAAACGTGGTCCATCTGGAGCTGGTAGATTTGCCATTGGCTTCCCCAGGATTTGTCCAAGGGGAATGTCCGTGTCTGTAAATGGAATGCTTTACAATGTCCCCTGGCACATGGACCGAGGCTTGGATTTTTTCTCCTATAGGGCAAAAATGGAATAGAATGTAGCCAGCTCATATGATTCCCTATCTTACGATGTGTATTGTGTCCCTGTTCAGTGCTGTAATTTGGGGTCCCACAAACAAACTTCTGCATAATGGATGTGGAACCCCTCCAGTCAGATCTATAGGACCCCAAATTTGTCATTTCATTGTTACGACTCACAAAATGTCCAGGAATGCATATGCCCAGTGATAAGCTCTTCTGGATTTAGCTTTTACTTTTAAGAACTGACGGAAGAGCTTCCCAAGCCCACTGGCATTTACACACATATTATTCCATTACTTACTTGGCAATGGAAGCATTCATATGCCTAGCTCCAGAATGATTTTTTTTTAGAAGTGGCATCTAACTGACAGCTTCTCTTCCCAGCTGGCCTCTTCCCCAGCTCTTTGTCTGGCTTCACTGCTGGTGGCTGTGGACATGCCTATAGGTCTGGTTTAGAGTCAACTATATTGTGTTTCCGGATGTCAGCTTTCTCTGACTCATGTAGCAATGTAATGTGAAGAAGAAGAAATGTCTTTTTTTTTAATTAAAAAGCTCTGTTTAGTGCTAAAAGAAAACGTGCCTTCATATCTTATTGAGTAAATATGTGGACTGCCTTTAGAGGCACTCAAAAGCCAATATACATTCTATTCACTTGTTAACTTTTTTCAGATCAGGAGTTTAAATCTGTCACCCACCCATTCCCCGGTTAAATCACCTCTTTATTTTTTGAGGGTAAGGACTGAAGTTTTGTGATTACTTTGGGGTGTGCGTGGAACTCTTATTTTAGAAATGCTAAGTCCTGTTCTATGAAAGTGCAATGCAATTTCTTCAGATCTCTAGCTAATGATTTGCTGAATGAGATGTAAAATAAATCTGCAGTTGTCTTCAAGTAGACTATTCATTTAGCATGTATCTAAAGAAATTGGGCCAGGGATATTATTGGGCCAGGATTAGATTTAGTCCGTTATTTTTATTTTTTTATGTAGAATCCCTGCTTTACAGTAATTCTCCTAGTTATGGGACAGGGAAGTTATCACTGAACAGTGTCGCAGTCAGCCACAGAACCACAGAACAATGCAGTGTATGGTGCCGTTTGCATCTGTGCAGCATGTCATGCTGACCTGTCCTCTATACTGATGCAGCAGTTTGATGTAACCCTCACAAAACAGTATCAAAGCAGCCTACCATGATTATTTTGTGATTTTCTGCAACTCCCTTGTCCATAAATGCTCCACTGAGATGGCTCACTTGCACAACATCCCCAAACCCAGGGGTTTAGTACAGGATCGCCAATAATATGCATGGCATGAGGGGCATAGAGCCCGGAGGTGGATCTAAGCACTAAGAGAATCCCACATTGTGATACCCTTACCTTAGGGCATTTCAATGAATGGAGAACTTTAGTAGCGTGACTGAACCCCATATGTTTTGGAACTGCAGGACTGGGGCCTGATTGATTCCATCTGCAGTTTTGGCTTGCCAGGGGTGTGTAAAATCAAGGGTTTGGCCTGACTTGTCTATTTACATTGTTATTTCTAGGCCTTGATTCTGCCATCCTTATTAAGAATGTGTAGTACTGAACCCTTCAGCTAATCTCACTAAGAATGACGTAAGGTGCTGCTTGGTGTGAATAAAATCGGGCCAATGATTATGGGAAAAGGCTCAAGGTTCTGCCTCTACTCCTACTGAAGTCAGTAGGAGTTTTGTCATTGACTTCAATGGGAGCATCATGGAGTCCAAAAACAGAAGCTTAGCCTGACCCTAGAGTCAGAAACTGGGGACTTCTGAAAAACCAGGGATTTCTGTGCCCAGAATGTGATGGTTTAAATGCAACTCTCATCCTTTGGTGGTAGTATGTGTATTATTGCCATAATGCTTATAGTTTGGCAAGCCCACATCAGACTGGAACATATCTCTCTGTGGTAATATGGTCAGTCAATAGCCTTCATTATTAATCAAGCACTAATAGACAAATTAGAAAGTGTGTTTCTTCAAAGCAGGAGGTAAATCACTGGTGGACTTTAACTGTTTCCGTGCTTTGTCTTTTATAGAGCTCCACTGAAAATGTTAGATTGGTTAAGATTAGACAAGTGATGTAAATAAGCAATACTTTCAATTTAAATTATTATCCTGATTACAAAACATGAATGGTGAATTGAAAACTTGTTTTTCTTCAAAGCAAATGAAGAATAATATTACATTTTACACTTCAGTAAATCAATGTAGCCCTAATTTTGCCATGCAGGAAATCAATTCGAGTCTTTATAAGAGTCGAAGATGTTATGAACAAAGTAATTTTGCAAATGATGGCAAGTAACACATTTATTGATGACTGTACTTTCGGAATTTAGAAATTCTGAGCACTAGAATTTAATACACTGCACTGGAAGGAGCTGAGTGAAATACAGATTATATGGTGAAATTGTAATGCATCGTTTGCTATTAGTGGACTGGTAATAATTACCAGTTTCAAAGCAGCTTTTTCCATGTAATCTTTAGTCTCAGTCATAACAGCCCTTCTCATTGACATTATGATTACACTAGCTGCCCTTATGATCTAGCATATCTAGTTGATGGGAATACTAAAATATGATAGTGAAAACTGTATGTTGTATCCTCATTATAAGATAAAATGCCATTTTCTTTGACCTAATATATAAAATAGAGAAGCAGGGTAGCATTACATTGTTAGCATACTGTAGCTTGATCATGTAGCTTGTGGTACGTTGTTAAAAACTTCCACTTTATAACAGCAAAATAAATGAAATTTTCACATTTAAGTCTTTATGAGCACAGGAATGTGAAAGTCCAATTGAATTTGGTTCTATTTCCAAAAGGTTTAAATATTTATCTTATGCCTGTATTCACGGCACATGCTAAACAGTGAAATGCATTTTATTCAAATGCTGGCTCCAACTGAAGAATGAAATGTTAAATATTATTCCAAAGACTTTTTTAGAGACTAAAGTGTTACATGCCTGCTTTCAGTGGTTGAATCTCTTTTTACTCATCCAATTCAGATTGTCAGACTGAATGTATAATAATAGAAGCACCTGAAGGCACCAGGAAAAAATGGCTATGGGTCACTATAGCCAGAACTATAAGCTTCCTGTCTGTCATATTCACAAATCATTATTCAATACATTATATAATGAAAATATCCTTATAATGCTTTTTCTTTTCTTTTTCTTTGAAGTAAGGAGAAAAACAAGAAGGTTGCTGATAAGATGATACTAATGTTGAAATTTTCTGTCCAAATTTTTCTGTGCTCCCTCTCTCCCCCTCCACATTAAGCAACTGTTTGAAACCTAATTTAGGCATCTACCATCTAATTTTGTGAAGAAGCTTTACCCACGAGTGGGTTATACTGAGTGAGATTATAAATGCATCGTCAAGTAAATTATAGGTCAGATCAGGTGTACATTATGCCGTCAAATACCATTGTAATCCTGGATTGTTTTGGAAGGTTGTTATATTTTTGTTCCTGAGGAGACCCCAAGAGCTTTTGTTTTTAAATCACTAACTAGCAACTCTATGGTTATGTCTATACAGCAATGTTATTTCTGAATAACTAACGTTATTTCCGAAATAACATAGTCTGTGTCTACACACAAGAAGTTATTTCGACATAATGTCAAAATAATATTGAGCTGGAGGACTGCTTACTCCAACTCCTGTAACCCTCATTGTACGAGGAGTAAGGGAAGTTGGGGGAAAAATTCTCTCTCTGGAAATAACTGCTGTGTAGACAGCGCCAAAAGTCGAAATAAGCTATTTCAACTTAAGCTATGCAATTGACACAGCTCGCCCTGCTGTGTAGACGTGTCCTATAAGAACTGTCAGATTGGACTGAACATTAATTTTTGTTCTCATTTTCATTCTAATTTCAGTTATCAGTGAAAAATACTCTGGTCAAACGAGAATATTTTTTAAATGACAGCATTCAATAAAATGATACTTGCCTCCCCCATATTTAATATGATCTCTTGCCTAGGACTTTCCAAAAGTCATTCATTTCCTTTGTTTTGCACTATATTTTGTTGTGGCTGCTCTCTAGTGCCATTATTAGTTAGCATTTTGTTTAGTTTATTTATTAGTCACTTGTTCTTTCATAATGTCCGGGTTATCTCTGAAAATAATTGATCATGAATTAGAGTTAGCTAGCTACTTGCCAAAGTGGCATTTACCATCCTCAGATTCTTTTCAGGGCAAGAGAAATAATGTGACTCCCACAGGGCGTGCATCCAGGTCTCTTGGCGACTGTCCAGATATTTTACTAGCTGAACCGCATCTTTCTATTTCTTCATCTTCCTTTTGTCTTTTTTTCTTTCCTACTTAAGATGAAGCTCTGCTAAGGGCATGAGATGTTGTCTAATTTTCTACACATTGTTAGTTTCTCAGTATAATGAGGAGGAGGATAATCTAACATTTCTCATCTTTCTTAGTTATCGTTGCACTTTGGGCTGCCTCCTTGAACCCCTGTATATGTTTTTGCATATTACCTTTCATAAAATTATTTTAATGATTTTTTTCATTTTAAATATTAGCGAGGTAAGATCAAGGTATCTGTGGAGCCATAATTAGAATGAATTTATTGAATCATCTTTTTGATGGCTCTTTAACATTGTTACCTGTTCTCATACTCTTCTGTTTGTTAGGGAAGGAAAAAAAAGGCAGGAAGCCAGCTCAGATGT
Organism: Pelodiscus sinensis; assembly: GCF_052426305.1. Lineage (NCBI taxonomy): Eukaryota > Metazoa > Chordata > Testudines > Trionychidae > Pelodiscus > Pelodiscus sinensis. The sequence goes on along the minus strand of NC_143054.1, from coordinate 182,133,355 downwards.
GATATGGTTAAATGTTCAGGCTTCCCTCCCTCATTAGTTAGATTTTTGTTTCTCCACTTCAGATTTAATGTTAGGGAAAAGAAAGATTAGAAAGAAAAAAGCCCAACAACCATCAATGATTGATAAGCCATTCAGTGATTAAACATTTATGTTGCTGTTGTATTATTTTGCAGGTAAAGATGAGCCCAGCAGCTACACGTGTACAACTTGTAAACAGCCTTTCAACAGTGCATGGTTTCTCTTGCAACACGCACAGAACACTCACGGATTAAGAATCTACTTAGAAAGCGAGCATGGAAGTCCCCTGACACCGCGGGTTGGTATCCCATCAGGACTAGGTGCAGAATGTCCTTCACAGCCGCCACTCCATGGAATTCATATTGCAGACAATAATCCTTTTAACCTTCTAAGAATACCTGGGTCAGTATCAAGAGAGGCTTCAGGTCTTGGAGAAGGGCGTTTCCCACCCACACCTCCTTTGTTTAGCCCTCCCCCCAGACATCATTTGGATCCACACCGCATAGAACGCCTGGGTGCCGAAGAAATGGCTCTTGCAACCCATCACCCTAGTGCCTTTGACAGGGTGCTGCGACTGAACCCCATGGCTATGGAGCCACCAGCTATGGATTTCTCCAGGAGACTTAGAGAGTTAGCTGGTAACACCTCCAGTCCACCATTGTCACCAAGCCGGCCCAGCCCTATGCAAAGGTTACTGCAACCATTCCAGCCAGGCAGTAAGCCACCATTTCTGGCAACACCTCCCCTTCCGCCTCTTCAGTCAGCCCCTCCTTCTTCCCAGCCTCCAATTAAATCCAAGTCTTGTGAATTTTGTGGGAAAACGTTCAAGTTTCAGAG
>NC_143054.1:181862500-181937500 GCF_052426305.1 Pelodiscus sinensis | reverse complement strand
GTGAAGTGATATCTTTTATGTGTGAGAGAGAAGCTTTCAAGATACATGGAGCTAACAAGTAGCAAATTTGTTTATTGGGACAAATCCTCAACTAGAGAAAAATGGGGCAGCTCTATCAGATTGAAAAGATTCAAACTGATTTACACCAGGAGATAATCCAGCTCATAATTTTTAGAGAAGGAAGCACAATTCAGGCCAATAACACTTATGCAAAACTGTGGTCTTTCTATACATTATGGCTACGTCTACACTGGCATGATTTTCCAGAAATGCTTTTAACGGAAAAGTTTTCCGTTAAAAGCATTTTCGGAAAAGCGCATCTAGATTGGCAGGACACTTTTCTGCAAAAGCACTTTTTGCGGAAAAGCATCTGTGGCCAATCTAGATGCGCTTTTCCGCAAAAAAGCCCTGATCGCCATTTTCGCGATCTGGGCTTTTTTGCAGAAAACAAATCTCTGCTGTCTACACTGGCCCTTTTGCGCAAAAGTTTTTTGGAAAAAGACTTTTGCCCGAATGGGAGCAGCATAGTATTTCCGCAAAAGAACTGACAATCTTACATGAGATCGTCAGTGCTTTTGCAGAAATTCAAGCGGCCAGTGTACACAGCTGGCAAGTTTTTCCAGAAAAGCGTCTTATTTTCTGGAAAAAGTGGCCAGTCTAGATACAGCCTATTAGTATTTTCTGAACTGATACACATTCTTTTGAAGGGCTTGATTGCAATCCCACTGAGGTCAGTGGAATTACTCCCTTTGACCTCATTGGGTTTTGAATCAGGGCCTAAATGGGCTAAATAAGGATTGGCTCATCAAGGCATCTTCCCAGTGCCAGTTTCAGCTTTGCTCTTGGGTGGCAAGGTTTTAAAGGAGAAGTGCAGAATCCAGATAGCCAGAAAACACTAAGGCTGTGTCTATATTGGCACCCTTTTCCGGAAAAGGGATGCTAATGAGACAAGTCAGAATTGCAAATGCCGCGGGGGATTTAAATATCCCCCGTGGCATTTGCATGAACATGGCTGCTGCTTTATTCCGGCTCGGGGCTTTGCCGGAGAAAAGCGCCAGTCTAGACGGGATCTTTCGGAAAATAAAGTCTTTTCTGGAAGATCCCTTTTTCCTCTTAAAATCAGGAATAAGGGATCTTCCGGAAAAGTCTTTATTTTCCAAAAGATCCCGTCTACTGGCGCTTTTCTCTGGCAAAGCCCCGAGACGGAAAAAAGTGGCAGCCATGTTCATGCAAATGCTGCGGGGGATATTTAAATCCCCCACGGCATTTGCAATTCCGACTTGTCTCATTAGCATCCCTTTTCCGGAAAAGGGTGCCAATGTAGACACAGCCTAAGAATTTCCAAAAGGAAAAAAAAATCCTGCCTTGTAAACAATATATAACATAAGGAATTTTATGTATAGTTTGGCTGTGAGCAGTTCAGGCCAGTGTCAACTGGAGTCTGTGAACAGCTTCCAGAACATAGTGGCCTAACAGGAACACAAATAAATAATAAGAATTTTAGCAAGAAGGAGCCTCGCAGCCTGGTCAGCATTCAGCCCAGAGAATTCTGTTCTACTAATGGCCCTGGGCTTCTCTGCACAGGATTTGGCCACAGGAAGGGAGTGGCAACTATGAAAGTTTCAAGTTGCAGAAATGTCTCATTCTCTCACAGGATATGGTTTAGCTTACACACACACACACACACACACACACACACACACACACACACACACACACACACACAGAAAGAGGGGCTCCTCAGCTGATTTTATGGTGTGTGTGTAGCACCTTCCAAGCATGTTGTGTAGAGAAGCTGCTGTAGTCATAGGCAGGCAGTTGCCTCGAGCATCAAATTCACAGCAAATACCCTGCACTAGCTTGCTGTGGCACAGGCTAATTGTCCTCAGGCACCCTGAGGTGCATCAATGGTGCCTGAATGCCCTTTGATCAAGTCCTTTTTGAAACAGAACCAAAATTCATTGGCAAACTGTTAATGTGCATGAGGAGGTGGCCCATGATGTGCACACACCTGCAGAGGCCTCAGCATAGACCGTATGTCTGGCGGGCCTGGCCTGTCAGGAAAACCTGGTGAGAGCCCACAGCCCAACCTGGCCCTGGATGAGCCTAAGGATGAGGTGCCCCACCCCCAGTGTAGGCAGTGGCAACCCACCGTTCCCCATCAGGCCTCTACCTGTCTCAGCTTTTGCCCCCTTCCCACTTCCTGTGTCTTACCCCCAATCCATCTGCCCCCTCTGGGTCTTGTTCCCATTTCTGCCTGTGTCTTAACTTCCCCACTCTACCTCACCTGCCACCAGAGTCCTGCTCCCCATTTATCTCTCACCTCATCTGATCCCTAGTCCCCTGGGATCTCCCTTCTCCTCGTTCACCTACCCCCGAGGTCCTGCCCCACTGTGTTCTGCCCCATCTTCATCTGCCTCCAGAGCCCCATCCCCCTATGCTATTGATCACCTTCCCTAGCATCCTGCCCCATCTACCTCCTCATGTCCTGTCACCCAACCCCATCTGTCCCAGGATCAGCATCCAGTTTGCTGTTTTCCCAGTCCCTCATCTGCCCACCCCTTAGTCCCTCATTGTGTCCTGAACTCCACCCCTTCTGTCTGATGTCCTGGTCCTGCCCAATCCTCACCCTGTGCCCTGATTCCAGTCCTCCTGTATTATTTTCCACATTGTTCCACTTTATAGACTCACAGAATCATGTAACTCAAAGGGATCTTGAGAGGACACCTAGTCCAGTGTCCTGAACTCATGGCAGGACTGAGTATTATCTAGACCATTCTTGACAGGTGTTTGTCTGACCTACTCTTAAAAATCTCCAAAGATGGAGATTCCGTGACCTATTTAAGCAATTTATTCCACTGCTTAATCACCCAGACAGTTAAGAAGTTTTTCCTAATGTCCAACCTAAACTTATGCAGCAACTTATGCTATTGCTTTTTGTCTTATCCTTGAGAGTAAGAAGAACAATTTTTCTCTCTCCTCCTTGTAACAATCTTTTATGTACTTGACAAGTGTTATCATGTCCCTTTTCAGTCTTCTCTTCAGGCTAAACAAACCTGATTATTTTAATCTTCCTGTAAAGGTCATGTTTACTGGTTTCTCTTTTCTGTATTTTCTCCAATTTGTCCACATCTTTCCTGAAATGTGGCACCCAGAACTGGACACAATCTTCCTGTTGAGACCTAATCAGTGCAGAGTAGAGTGGAAGAAATTACTTCCTGGCTGTGTCTAGACTGGCCAGTTTTTCCAGAAAATCAGCCGTTTTTCGGGAAAAAATTGCCAGCTGTCTACACTGGCCGCTTGAATTTCCGCAAAAGCACTGACGATATCATGTAAGATTGTCGGTGTTTTTGCGGAAATACTATGCTGCTCCCGTTCAGGCAAAAGTCCAGTGTGGACAGCCCAGATTTGTTTTCTGCAAAAAAGCCCCGATCGCAAAAGTGCTTTTGCGGAAAAGCATCCGTGCCAATCTAGACGCTCTATTCCGAAAATGCTTTTAACGGAAAACTTTTCCGTTAAAAGCATTTCCGGAAAATCATGCCAGTCTATACGTAGCCCTTGTGTTTTGCTTACAACATTCCAGCAAACATTCCAGAATGTTTGCCTTTTTTTTTTTGCAACCGTGTCGCACTGTTGACTCATATTTAGCTTGTGGTCCACTATTACTCCCAGCCTGTTTTCCATGGGACTCCTTCCTCTCTTATTACCCATTTTGTATGTGTACAACTGATTGTTCCTTCCTAAGTGGGGTACTTTGCATTTGTCCTTACGGAATTTCATCTCATTTACCTCAGACCATTTCTCCAGTTTATTCAGGTAATTTTTGAATTTTAATCCTTCCTTGAAAGGATTTGGAATCCCTCCCAGTTTGGTGTCATGCACACACTTTATAAACATTATGTCTTTGCCATTATTTAAATCGTTTATGAAGATATCAAACAGACCCAGACCTAGAATTGATCCCTGCAGAACCCCACTGGTTATGCCCTTCCAGCATGATTGTGAACCATTGATAACTATTCTCTGGGAATGATTTTCCAACCAGGTTTGCACCCATTTTAGCTCCTTCTAGGTTGCATATGTTTAGTTTATGCATGTCCCCACCTTCCTGTGGATCCCCACTGGTCTGGTGCAGCTATCCCTATAACTTAGGGTACCTTGAAGGGATTGCTTAGGGTGGTAAGGGCAGAGCCTCATGCTGTGAATCCCAGGCCATGGTGATCTTGGGGATAACTCCTTAAAGTGGGCCTGGTCTGGGTTGGGTTGCTTGTTCCTTGTCTAGGGGTAGGGAGAGGTGGCATCTTTCAAGAGAAGCTGGTTTATGGAGGAACACATGGCTATATTTGCTGGCCTATCACCCCAAAAGAGGAACTGACCAGAAGGAGAGGTTAGGAAGTTGCAGGGTATGTGCCACTCCTGTGTTTGTGGGGCATCCCCTTTGAAATATTGGTGCAGTTTGAAAGAATTTGCTTAGGTCCCATCGGGGGGGGGCGGGGGGGGGGGCAGGGCTGACATGATTGCTGGGCCCCTGAGCAATGTGTGTGTGTGGGGGTTCCGTGCTCTTGGAAGAGGGAGGAGCCTTGAGTAGAAGGGGCAGGGCTGGGACCCGCTCAGCTCTGCCTGCCTCCCCAACGGCCCTCTGAGCTGCCCAGAATGCACGGCGTGATGCTTTGGATTGCACTGTGCAGTGTTCCAGGGGAAATTTAAAGGGCTTGGGGCTCTGTCCACTGCTGCAGTAGCAGCAGCCACAGCAGCCAGAAGCCCTAGTCCCTTTAGAATCGCCAGGCCCTTTGTGCCCCCCCCCCCCACTGGCAGGGCTGCATACCATACACCTTTGTGCTGGGTTCCAGGTGGGTGGGGTGGTTTCATAATACACAGGCATGATAAGGTGCGTGAAATTAGCAAGCCAATAGGTGTAGCTGAAGAGGGGCCACCAATGACCCATTTCCAACCAGGTTACAAAATTTGGCCCTGCCACTGCCACCACTGGCAGGGGCTATCGGTTAGGATGCTCTTAGCTTCTGCCCTGTCACCCACCTTGAGGAGCTATGCTGCTATGGCCGATAGCCTGCCTGAGGAGGAAGGTCTTGCCCTGCAGAGGTGTTCACACACGGCCATACAGAAGGCCATGTAAATATGTAGACAGGCAAGTAGTTAGGTCACTGCTCTGTGAAAATGTCTGCCAGCATACTTTGATCTGAACTGTTAGCAAAGACCATGTCATCCCATCTGCTCCACCCATCCCACTTCCCTGATGGATAACACCACCACACCAGTATGCCCTGCTTCCCAGAATCCATTCTTTGCTAATCCGGAACTGCAGGTGTTAGCCCCTTTCTGCTGATGGAAGGGAAAGGCTCCCCAGAAAAGTTCCTGGTCTCTGGATTATGCTGAAAGTGGAGAAGCATGAATCCTTTATGATCATTTGTGTAAATCAGGTCAACAGACATTTGCATGCTGCAAAAAGAAAAAGAAAGTTTGGAAGTCTCCCATGAGATTCATGGAGGGAAAAATGGCAACTTATCTTCATTCCACTATACTCACCATTTCCTAATGCCGCCTTGAGTCAAAAAAGAGCTGGTACCAGCCACACATTACATAATCATCAAATAAATACAGTGTCTGATTTGGCCTATTTATCCCTCATTTGCATTTTTTACATGCTAGCATGAATGACATGTTAAATGCAAAAGATATTCCACCTCTCAAGATGTTGCATAACACCTAATGTAGAGTCAGAGAGCCAAAGAGCAGGTCTACACTTAAAAGTCAGGGCAGCACAGCTATGTCAGTCAGGAGTGTGAAAATATCACACCCCTGACAGACATAGTTGTCCTGGCATAAGCCCTAGTGCAGGTGCAGTTATACCAGAAAATAAACCTCCTTTCATTGATACAGCTTATTTTGCTCAGGGCACTGGTGTAAGCTGCATCTTTGATAGGAGGTTTTGCAGGTATAGCTGAACCAGGCCAAATTCTTCTCTACTATAGCTCTGGTGAGTTAGTTTGACTGGAATTACTCTGGATTTACATGCATGAACCATAGAACAGAATTTGACCTAGAACATCTAAGTAGGTAGATGAGCATGTCTGTTTATGGAACCCCACATAGCATGCACTGTGTTTGCTAATGGAAAGGTCACAAAACAAATATTAGCAAAAGCAAACAAGGATGTCAAATGGAATTTCCCTTGAGGATATGTCCCCTTACACCCCACAAATTCAGGTTGGCAACTTGTGACAGGTGCAATCTGGCTCCCATATGTCTCACACAAAAAAACATAGCAATGCATATCCATTCTCCTTCCATCATTACAGCAGAATGTCAAAAGATTCACCTCTCAGCATGAAGACACTCAGAGACACAGAAGAAAAGCATTTGGCATCATCCCTGGAAAATACATACTGTGCTAAGGAGCCAAATGGAGAGTGTGGATTGTTAACCACTGCTGAACACCAAGTGTTAGAGAGTCACACATAATGGCCCCATACTTGGCTGTAGCCTGAGGGCTGCTCTAAATTACACTGATTGGCAATGACCCCAAGAGGTCATTATAAAAGGCAGGCATTGGTCAGGCTAGAAATAAGACAGGAATTGCCTTTTTTGCAGTCCACTGGCATTTCTGCTGGTGATGCCAGCTGAAAATGAAATCACTATTGACAGTTTTCAAATGTTAACGTGAAATGTTTGAACTTCAGGCAGGTTTACTTCAGGTTCTGTATGAGATTTAATTAGTTACTTCAGATGAACCAATTTGCCTGTGTCAAACTCTTTTATGGACCTATACTTCAGTGAGCCACTGGCTATGGAACTAGCAAGTATGTATGTTAATGAAGCCATGTTGTATGTGCAGACTGTCTGTTACCATGCCTCTTTTCCATTTTGCCATTACTATGTACATCCACTATCAGGATTCAGTTGCGCCTTTAAGGGATGGCCTTGAATTTCAGCAACATGGAGTGGATTGCCTCAGTGAAGAGCTAAGGCATGGTGTGTTTGAAGGCCAGATTGTGTTTTGCAAGGTGGCCCACAGCGGGGGTGATGCAGGATGGCACCACTCTAGTTGGGTGTGTCAGGAGGGTTTATGTTTTTTAATGAGATGAGGTACTGTTCTTTCCTCAGCTCACTAAGGCGATGTCTACACTACACAGCTTTTAGTGACAAGACGCAGCCCTGTCGCTAACAGTCAGCCCGTGGGAATGCTGTTTGGCAGCACTTTTGCTGACAAATTCTTCTAGACCCCATGAGGGGCTTTCACTTTGCTGGCTGGAAAATGCTACTGCTGACAAAGCAGCATTTGCATTTGCACTGTCATGGCTAAACTTCTGTTGTTTGGGGAAGAGGGGGATTTAAGTACCTGTGAAAGACATAAGTTTGGTCAATCAATTGCAAGTGTAGACAAAGCGTATTACAAAGGGAAGCACAGGAATTGCATGACAGCTTAGGACCTGCAACTGCTTCTCCCTGGCAAGGCTGGATAGCTCTGAAAGCCAGGATGGAGGGGGTAGTAGTAGCTTATGACCTGCCCTTTTCTTACTATTCTAATGGCATTCTAGGAGGCTGCACAATATTGCTTGTGCCCTAGCGATTCATGGAAGCACAAAGGAGGAGCAGTGTTTGTAAAGCTCCTTATGCCCTTTCCCTCCCCTATGGAGGGAGAGGGCCCTATCTAGCTCTAAGTAACTGAACCAAAAGTGCCAAGAGCGGGAGCCCCCTCGATTCACTAACCAAACAGAGCTTTATCATCATTAGCTGCAGCAGCAGAGAAAATGTCTCCCAGAAGGCCCTTTTCCACCTCCAGACTACAAGGGGACACTTGGCTCTGTACTAGGCCCCTGTGAATGCTAACATGGCTGAGAGTTGGTGCCTATACAGAAGCCAACGATTATGGAGTGGGCACCTCTGTGCTGGGAAGTAGACAGAGACCCTAATTTGTTTTACTCTGATCACCGTCTAGCAATTCTGTTCTTTCCTCTGCTGGATTTAGAACCAGTGGCTTTATTTTAGTAATAATGAGTTATAGTAAACAGAAATCTTCTTTCTTATGTATCCAGATTTTAATATATAATTCATTACTACATGAAATAAAACAATAACAACAACAACAAGAACAACAACAACAAATAATGATTTGAGGTTCTTGGCCCGCACAGTTACAGTGCCATAAAAATAAAAAGTATTATGATCATTACTCTTATTATTTGTAAAAACTATGAATAGAGGATCTAATACAAAAAAGGCTTTTATGGCAATTTAACAGCACATATCCAGAAACTAAATCTATTTTTTCTTAGAACACATGAATCAAGATATTTTATTAGAATGATTAAAATAATCTCTTTTTCATGTCCTAGTTTACACTGGCAGAAACAGGTACAAACTAGCTCATTGCGTACTACAAGGAAAAAAACCATCAAACAATGAATATAGGAGTTACAGAGTACAAATAGTCCTGTTGCCCATTTCATAATAACATCTGAATATGCAACATTTCATGAGAAGAGGCCTTTATATACTGTGAAATTTGTTTTTTAAATGTCTATGTGGAGAGATGATGGGGCACATCCTGGGCAAAGCTATTTCCACATTTTAAATGTAATTCTCTCCATTAACATGCCCATGGAATGCCCATTAACATGACTGTTTGTGATATTAGAGTAATTAAGGGCCTGATTCAAAGCCAAATGATGTAAATGGAAAGATTCCTATGGATTTCAGTGGGCTTTTGATCAGGATCTGCTCTTGGGTGGAAACTAGGAGCTGATCCAATGCCCGATGAAATCAGTGGAAAGATCCCCATCGACTTCAAAGGGCTTTGAATTAAGTCGGCAAAGAGCTAAGCTGTGTCTGTAGGTGTATTGGAATGGGATGCATCTCAATCCCCAGGCAGAACCTTAAATTTCAGCCACAACTTCTGCCAGGGGCTCCTATGAGGTAATGACTAGCCTGACAGTTCCCTTATTCACCCCTGGAGACAGTGCAATGTGGTTCCCTTTCCATGCACAGTTATCTGCACTGGTCAGCGTAGAGTGGTCATCGGTGTCTCCACTGCCATCTTACCCTTTACAGGCAACTGAGCATAGATGTGCCAGGCGGGACAGGAGCAAAGCCTGTGCTTCCCAGCCATATTGTGTCTGCCTCTGTGCAGGGATGGAAAATAGGTGGGAAGAGGCTCTTTGTATCTTCCCTTCTTGTACACGTGGTCCCAATAGAATTGCCATGCCATACTGTGGGAGGAGTAGGTTCTTCTTTGAATGATTTCTTATGTCCATGACATCGTTTTTCAACGTGGTGATTTAAGAAGGTGAGCTACTAAGGTCAGCTTCCATTGGGCAGATGTGATGGATTGATTCTAGTCCAGACTGGCAGTGCATACTATAATTACGGGCTTTGGTAAGAAAACTCTTCAAAGGTTCCAGCCATTTTGCTGCTCACATGGTGGACTTGGTGCTCTTCATCCTGGTAGGCTTGCAATGTAGAATAAGCCTAAAAATGAAAGCCTTTCAAAAAGCACATACCAAAAATATCACTGTTGTTGGTTTAGTAATGTGAGAGGAAAGCCGGGACCGTAAAAGTAAACATTAATATGAGAAGAAAATGGGAGAGAGGGACACGTATAGAGTGAGAACCAGTAAGCCAAAAACATACCATGGAAATGCCTTTTTAGGGTAAAACTCTTCTCTAGGATCCACACAGCTCTCTGCACACGTAGAACTCACCATAAATGGCAGTGGAGTTTTGATGGATGTAAGCAGAGCAGAATAACCCTCAAGAAATCTGCTCTGTGTGAGTTTGGGAAGAGACTTTGGGCCTGATTCTCTAACACTGTCCGGGAAGATGAAACAAAGAAAACCTGCATTAAGTCTCCATTTATGTGTTCTTGTTTCAGAAGATCAGCAGAGAATGACAATGGGAGAGTATGAACTAAGTTTCACCAAACCAACCCCACAGCCCTCAAGACCTGAATATTTCATTTTACTTATCTTAACTCCCCCAAATATTTACAGTGGTGTTTCACTACCCCTGAGATCCAATGTATTTCATTTGTCTCTCATTGATTTTAACCGAGTTGGCTTTGCACTTGCAAACCTATATGTACGTAGGCTCCATTCGAACTCTGTACACAAAGTGCATGAAATACATTTGACTTGGAGTGGCCATTTATGTATTTCACTTGCCATGAGAGAGGTTAGCCATAAGAGCCTCTCACCTATGTTACTAAACAATGGTTTTCTGCTCCTGGAAACCAGAGCAAGTGATGCGGAGTTTGACACCGTCAAATGGCTGAGCTGGAGTAGAGTAGGCAATGAAAGCAAGGTGGAAATATGAAGTGGGCAAACATTACAGTTTCCTGTATTCCTCTTACAATTCTGAAAATGTGGAATGTGAGTTAAAGGATGGACTCTAGGCAGCCGTAACTTAATTTGTTACTAGAGGAATTCCTAGTTTTTTTCATTAACAGTAGGCAAGCCCTCAAGACTTCTCTCAGTGCTCCAATCCAGTCACTTCAACACTGATATACAGCATACACATTCATTCACATACTTCCAAGGAAAAATACATATTCAAGTAGATTCACATTTCATAACAGGTTATTACTTTTTAATTCACTTAGAAATAACAGTACCTGTCTCCTCTTTCTATGAGTAAATAACCACATAGGAAGATTCCAAATCCAGATGAACAAGTAACAAGCATGCTATGTGGAACTAGGGGATCATGCAAGTTTGGGTGAACTGTTGGAGGCAAACTCCTCTGAGAATATTAGTGGATGTCCCTTTTGTTCTTGGAGAAGCAATTTCTATGGGTACGTCTAGACTACAGGGTTTTGTCGACAGAAGTTTTGTCGACAGATACTGTCGACAAAGCTTCTGTTGACAAAGAGCGTCTACACTACATTCAGTTCTGTCGACAAAGCAAGCTGCTTTGTCGACATGGCAGTGTAGACGCAAGGACAGTTTACATGCAATAACGCCTTCTGTCGACAGAACTCTGTCGACAGAAGGCATTATGCCTCGTAAAATGAGGTTTACCAGCGTCAACAAAACTGCTGAGTTCTGTCGACGTTATGTCGACAGAACTCAGCGGTAGTGTAGACGCAGGTATAGTTTTGTCGACAAAAGTCCACTTTTGTCGACAAAACTCTGTAGTCTAGACACACCCTTAGATTTGCACAAAGATAACATATTTACCAACCACATTTTGCCCATTACACAGATCCCAATTTTTCGGAGAAATTCCTTTGCCAATGTATGAAATCTTTTAGCCTGCATAACATTTAAATGTGCTATGTGCTATTTACTGGAGTGAAAAAACACCCCCCTCCCCCACACCCAAAATGGACAGTTAAAAATACAATCTGGCACTGCATAAATCCCTCAGTTAGCACTTCACATTTCTTCTTGCAAGAAAAAAATCAGAAATTTCAAGGTGCTGTTGCAGAATTCCACCAGACCACAAAAAGTTAAAGGCTTTTGAAGTAATTAGGGACATTTTTTTTGGCACAGCTATTTAGGAAGAAAAGCACTCACAGATGATAAATGCAGAATAAGCCCTATATGTGAGCTTATTTACCAAGTGGTTTCCCTCCCTTTAAGAGACTTTATACACAAGTCTAGACAGGTTAATACTGAATGACCACCTTATTTCACATTAATGCAGCTTTCTGCCCATTTGCATTTTTTAGCACTTCACTTATACTCCAAGGCCGATAGATTCAGGAAGCAATGGGTACATTATTTAAAAACTGTAAAGAGCAGCAACATTTTTCCAATGATGGGTCAACAGTCTGCTTAAGCTTGGAGATAAAGCATTGAATTTGAGCTTAGAAAGACACTGGGAACTACTTTTTGTGTAGTTTTCATTTTTAACTCTCTGAGGTTTTATAATATCTCCTGAGCAGCTTAATGCTTCCATCACAGATTTTGTCCTTTGCTGTTTTTGCAAAATTTTACACACCTCATTCCCTCTGCTATGCATTACAGTTGCCAGGGAAGGTTAACTATAAAGGCAAAACATGTCAGAACCCACCCCCCAAACTCTACTGAGTGCCCATAAAATGATAGAATGCCTGTCATCATGGGGCTATTGCTTAAAAAGCTTTGTGGTCGCCACTCTCCTGCTCCTCCTGCAGGAACAAATGTGCCCTCGGGAAGAGTAACCAATGACTTTTCCCCAGGAGTTCTGCTGCAAGAGGGAAGTTTACAGGCCTGACTTTCAGGAGTGCTGAGCATACATGACCACTGATTGAAGCTGGGGTCACCAGTGCTCAGTATATCTGAAAATCACATCGTTGATGGCTAAGCCTGGGCACCCAAAAATCAAGGCACCTAAAACTCAAGACTACTTAAGAAAATGTGGGCCTTAAAGTACAGTCAAGTCTCCAGAAAAGTGACAAGGCTAGCTTGTGCCTTGGTCTTCTGTGTTTCCACTACAGGTAGATATCCACAGCTTGATTGATATAATCAAGTCCACTGTGTATGTTTGTCTGTTAGACAAAATAAATTATTTCTTTGTGGGTGTGTACTTCGTATTATATCCTGGAGTCTGATGGCTACTGTGTTTTACATAATTAAACTACACAACACTTGTTGTGATATTACATCTGGGCCAATGAGATGGTGAAGCTTCTTACGGAGATGGGGAGCCTTCAAAACATCCAGATGTTAAATGAATGCAATGAAAAGAGAAAAGAGCAACAATTCCCAGCTAAAAACGCAGATGCTAAATACTCATGTCATCCAAATTGGAGATTAAAAATGTCTTCCAGGTAGAATTGTACCAATAGTCAGTATCAGGCCTAATGCATCAAACAAAAGTGCAAACATGAAATGTAGATAATCAACACAACTAAAAACTAGATTCAGCAAGAAATCCGTTGAGTTTCTGCACTGTGGGAACCATACATGGGTTTTATTTACTGGCTCGTTTCTAATCTATTAGCCAGGATGGGTAGGAATGGTGTCCCTAGCCTCTCTTTGTCAGGGGCTGGAAATGGGCAACAGGAAAGGGATCACTTTTCTGTTCACTCCTTCTGGGGCATCTGGCATTGGTCACTGTCAGAAGACAAGGTGTACGGCTAGATGGACCTTTGGTCTGATCCGGGATGGTCGTTCTTATGTTCTTAATCTGAACATTGATATATTTATTCTGATTAGGGATTACAGCCAAACGGCTCTGTGGTTCTATAGGTACAGAGTCAGAAAACAACCAAACATTTTAATTCCATTCCTAAATCAAACCAGTATGTTCTATGGGATCAGTCCTCCTGCCAGTGTAGTTAACTGGAGCAGGGATTGCACAACCGAGCTAACAAAACACAGGTCCACAACTTCTAGTGCCCCTTATGAAAAAGTCCTATCAAATCCAATAGAGAATGATTACTAAAGCTGGGTGAAAACTGATATTTTCATCCCATGTGAAATCTCACTATTTCAGCATTTGTTTCCACCTTGAATCAGAATGAAAAGCTGGTTCCCCGCTCCCCCCATTAAAACATCAGAAACTGTTGATTTGGTAAAGATAAAACAATTGCTTTTGGTATTTCTGATCCAAGTAAACAAAAGAAAGTTTAATGCTGGATTGACTCAAAACAAAACATTGGGCCAATTCAACAGTCTAGAGTATTCTGATTTAGGTCACACCAATCTCTCATTCCCATTTTCCCATTAGAAATTTAAAAAAAAAATAAATAAATAAAAAATTTCTAGCAGAAAAATTTGAGCTTGCAGAAGCTGCATGGAAAACTCCTGACCAACTCTAATTATAATGTTGCTGTAACATATTAAAGCCAACCTGTGGAAATCTGTAGCAGAGAAGGGAATAGGAGACGGGTCCCTCTCTGTGAGAGACAGACAGTTCAATCCTACAATCACTCTGTGCCACCCTGGAGTGAAAATTCCTTCCTGAGTTTGCACTGAAGTGGTGCAGAATCTCCTTCTTAGGCAAGGGGGCTACGGGTCTGACCCAACCTACTGACATCCGTGGAGAGATTCCATTTGTCTTCACAGGGCTTTGCCTCAGACTCTAAATGCTATAATTTAGCATTGTATGCATGTAATTCTACAGAGCTCTATTACTTTCAATGGAATCCTGGCTGCATTCTATAAAACTGTTCCATAATGGGTTGCATTAGGTAAAATGTGTACCTTCTAGAAAAATGAAGTTGTCCTAATTGGGGCTTTCACTTGAATCCTTTTACACTTGTGCAGAAAAGAATATAGGGTGGGACCTTTACACATTAAGACCATGATTTTGCAAATGCATCTGTAAGGATGGACCCCAGAGGCTGAGTGGAACCCAAGTGACTTGATAAATGCAGTTGTAGGATCAAGAGTCAAAGGACTGATGCTGATTGATGCACAGTATGCTGAGTTCCAGCTGACGTCAGAGGGAGATGTGATTTTTTTTCCACCTCAGAGGATCAAGTCCTAAGAGACAAGTGATCCTTTTTAAATGTTGGTCTAAGTGAAAATGTAACAATTCCCAGACCAATTATTCCCAGTTTTTAAACAATTACTCTGTATGGCATTAGGAAAAATAATTACCCGAGGTTTTAAAACAAATTTTAATGTTAGGAATATAATTATTACAAATCAAAATTATTTACTGAAATGCACAATTCTTTATTAGGCTTGAATCATTTTTTTTTCAGTTGCACAACACATATAATTTTGCCACTCCTATCTTTTTCTGTTCTTGCTTAGAACAAACAAAGGGCACAGGCCAATTCCCAGTGAATTCAGCAGTAGATTTCCTCTTGTCTTCTCAGTAGCAGGACCATGACCACTTTTTTAGCATAGACTATGCTTTTAACCAGTTTTTGGTTTCTTTGGCTCAATTTTACAGCTGTTCTGTGCATGCGACTCTCATTGGTTTCAGGGGACATTCCCAGAGCAAGATTACATCCTTAAAGTGAAGGTATATTTTCTAAAAAGAGACTATGCAAAAACAGCACTTCCTCACCCAGCAGATCTGCACTTAAGTTAGTCACACAGTGTTATAGCTATGTTGGACCCAGGATATTAAAGAGGTCAGGTGGATGAGGTAATATCTTTTATTGGTCCACTGAAGATAGGACCTCATCCATCTTGTCTTGCAGGTTTATCTGCAATTGCTGCTGCCTTTGTGGCACAAGTGCTTTGGTATTAGTTTTAGTTCCTTTTAGTACTAGAGATAACACAGCTAACAGAAAAGGAGCTGAGTTCTAGTCCATCCTATGTATCACCAACAGAATGGCTAAGTAACTAGCAATTGGTTGCACTTGTTCAGAGCCTTTGAAGCGATAAGGTTCTGCAGGTGTTACTTATCTTGTCTTTGTTCCTATTACATCCCACTATTACTACTAAGCACATTGGCCCCATATGATGGGGAGTGGTCCTTTTGATATGGTGGGAAGAAAAAAACGAAAGGGAGCAAAACCTGGCCATTAGAGTCCTGATTGATGGCATGGAAAAACTTCAGGAACTAATGAAACTGGGTGAAAAAGTCTTTGCAGCTAAAACTCTTTAGAAACCCCAATTCAGCCAAATTCATGGAGGCTTGCAGACCTTCTGAGGAACATGGGCTGAGTGAGACTGGTCTCAGTTATAGCCTCAGATGGAAACACAGAGTTTCTGCTTCAAATGCACTAAAACTAGAAAGTACAAGGCAGCCAAAATCAAAGTGAGATTGAATGAGTGTGGAACAGAAGAATAGAAGTTTATGGTAGCCCCCTGCAAACAGAGACCAAGAGTGCCAGACAGTTCTAGCCCTCGCCACATCAGTACTTGTCTGAATTAATGTACTGCTACATTAGTAGTTAAACCTGTGCATATGATGGGCCTGAATCCCAGGTACATCCAGGGGCTACGTGTACACTGGCATGATTTTGCACAAGAACTCTTTTGCGGAAGAGTTCTTGTGCAAAAACTCTTCCAGATGAGAGCGTCTACATTGGGATGTGCTTTTGTGCAAGAGAAGTGCTCTTGCACAAGAAAGCTCTGATGGCCATTTTAACCATAGGGCTTTCTTGTGCAAGTAATTCATGTTGCCTGTCTACACTGGCCTCTTGTGCAAGAACAGTTGCACAAGAGAGCTTATTCCTGAGCAGGAGCTTCATAGTTCTTCCACAAGAAGCCCTGATTTCATACAGTAGAATGTCAGTTTACGTGCGCAAGAACACACGGCCAGTGTAGACAGGCAGCAAGTTTTTGCGGAAGAGCTGCTACTGTTTTACAAGATGGCACCAGTGTAGACACAGCCTAAGGGTACAACTGCATAGCATTAAAAACAAACACCCTCCCCCCCAGGCAGTGAATTTCAGAGCCTGGGTCAATTGTCTTGGGTGGAAAAAGGCTTGTGCTACTGGGCAAAAGAGTAGTCAGGTAAATCCTGGTAAGTGGAGGGAGAGCTGGACTCTGAGACCCTCCCCTGCCAGCTTTCAGAGCCCGGGCTTGAGCCCCAGGCCAACCATTTACAGGGCTATTTTTAACTCGGTATCACAAGCCCAAGACAGTTGATCTTGGCTCTGAGACTTGCTGTTTTATTTTTTGCTGTGTAGACACACCCTCAGCATACTTTACAATGCTATGCTGACAAAACGGTGTTAAATTGTCTTCGTTTAAATGAGATTAATACATTTTTCAGGTCCAGCAGTAATACTACTTTGCACAGACATGAAACTTTTCACAGGAGGGACTGCAAGCCCCTTATCATCACCAATGAATTAAGCCTCATACTACTTGTGTGAAGTGGTATTATGCCCATTTTGCAGCTGGATACACTAAGGGACGGAGGAATTCTGTGACTTGCCCACAGTCACTCATTGAGTCAGTGATATAGCAGGAGCTAATGACACCCAGTCCTGTTCCCTAACCCCTAGATAAGAACTGATTTCTGCCTCTTTTCTAGAAAGGAAAACTTTTTCCTGCTTCTTCCAGTGACATCAGCATCCTTCATCATAAGAATATGGCTGTAGAAGTAGTTAAGCTTTTGCATACGGTAGATCTTATAACTTCTTTGGCCTCTCCCACCACGAGGAAAGAGGAACATTTGTCCTATAAATGTGTGTTCCAATTGAACAGATGGGACTGCCTTTATAGAGGCCCCTATGAGTGGCCTTGATTATGGAGTGCATCCTTTTCATGCAGGTTTGGGGCCACCATCAAAAGCTTATGATGCTTTGAAAGTAATATGCATTATTCCTCACGCCCACAGTCACCTTGTTCTCATGAGGGGATTATATCACAGCAGAGGAATGTATTCTCTCTTGTGCCAGCCCTAACGGATACCAGGAGGTCCTTCATTTGCTTCGTAGGACACGAAGAGAGATAGCAGTGTGTAACTGAATTGTTGTTGGAGAGTGCAAGGAGAGGTCTGACTTGTTTTTTTTTTCACAGCAAAGTGGACAATAAATCAATAAATAAATATGAATCTTGATGAATAAAGAGAGGTACAACTGTGATTACACTAGCTAGTCTTTGTGCTGCCATAAGATCAGGTATTACATTTAACAAAAAAACCCAACACATTTCTTGTTGTGGGCACTGGCACAATAGATTTAAGGGCATAATTCAATGTTGAGACAGTTCTACGCTCCCTGAAAACTTGAAAAAAATTAGACTGTCTCAAACACAATAAGTGTGACACTAAGTGGCCGTCAGTGTTGGGAGTTATTAGTGAAGCAGTATTTGGCAGCAATACCTAACCTAACCATTAACTCAGTATACACTACATGGTCTCTTAGTGAATCCTTTTAATTTACTAGAAAAATACCAGGGAGGGAAATACAGAGTTAAAATGGGGATAAAAGATAATAGAAAGGAACAAGAATCTTGAGCATCTAAATTAGATTAAAAAAGGGTTCGGCCAGATTCTCAGCTGGTTTTATTTAAGCATTGGGCCTTTGAAGTCAGTGGAGCTCTGTCAATTTACACCAGCTGTGGATCTGGCCACTTGTATTCAGAACATGAGGTTGCTTTGATTTTTTTAATTTTTTTTTAAATATTTGCTGATTTCAGAAAATTGTTCCCGGTGAATGAAACACTTCACTTTAGGGTGATATGTTGTGACTTATGAAAATTTGAAATACCTGTTATGGATCAGCTCTCACTTAGCAGGGACTGTATTTGTCAGGGAATGATTGAAGTTGCAAATCAGTATTCTCTGATCTGGAATTTCCAATAGGGAGGCAGAAAGCAGCAAAAACATGAGTTTTAAGAATAAAATAAAATGAAACAAGCAGTAATAAAAAAATTCTTGACAGGCAAATTTGGTGTTACACATTCTGCATTTCTTTTCAGTCCTTCAAACTTTCTGAACACTATAATTTATTTCTAGTGTGGCATCACTATCATCAAAGATGTTGGACTCTATTAGCTCCTCTGTCTAAGGGACGTCTTTTTAAAAAAGAAAGGGAAAGGAGAAAAAATAGACTAAAAGTCCAGCCATAGGAATTTAAGAATAATCACTTTTCTTTACATATGTCTCTCTCTTTCCCTCTCAGACAAAGAAAGCAGAAGAAACTGAACTTGCTTCACATTTGTCCCAAGATGAGACAACTGGTAAAATTCCTGAATTTCTTATAGAAGGTCTGGCTCTCCTAAGGCCACTCTGCAGAAGTAAGATATCACTTGAACCCCACAATGGAGCATAAGGTAAAACAAATCCTGTCATTTAACATAATTGGAGAACATCAGTGGATATATGTTTAGACTGAACATTTTTCTTCTCACCCCACACTGAAGATTAATGGCAGCCTGCTCAGTCATGCATCTAGCACATATGGTTCTTGGATGAGCAGAATCTGATATCATCTAGCCCTGAGCTACACTAGGGAGTTATTTCGAAATAACTCCCCTTATATTGAAATAAGAAGCACACTACCAAGCCAGTTATTTCAAAATAACAGGCTGGTTATTTCAAAATAATAACTCCAGCTTTTAATGAGGAATAACACTAATTTTGAAATGATTATTTTGAAAATAACCTGCGTGTGGACACTCAGCTGCTGCTATTTTGAAATAATTGGCCTCCAGCGGCCTCTCACAGCTGCACTTGTGGCAGCTCTGGCTACACCTGACATCTCCACTGCTCCTTTTCTCCTGCAGGGCCTTTAAAGCAACAGGCTGCAGGAAAAGGGCTCGTGGCATGTGCAGACCTCTGCCAGCCACAAGCCACACTGAAGCAGAACAGGAGCCATGGCTGACCCCCATGCTTCCTCTGAACCCCCCACAGCTTCCAGCATGCCTGCAGCACCCTCGGCGGCCCCTGGTCAGGGATGCAAATGAGCACTGGCCTAGATTGGTGTGGAGATCCTGGATCTCACTGAGGTCTTGGGTGAGGTGGCCAGCCTCCAGGATCGCTGCAGCAGAAGGCACAATGCTGAGTTCTATGGCCAGATGGCCACCAGCCTCGCCACACACGTACCCTCAGCCAGGTCCGCATGAAAATTAAAGAGCTCATGCAGGCCTACAATAAGGCCTGGGAGCAGCGAGGATGTTCTGGGGGTGGCACTGCACATCTTCTGTGACTATAAACAGCTCAACATCATCCTGGAGCTGGGGGGCACACACCTCTCCCCACCATCGTCATCTAGTCCAGTCAGAACACGTCTCCACAAGGGAGGGATGGTGGAGGATGAGGAGGAGGAGGAGGAGGAGCAGGCCAGCCAGTTGACCATGCCTGCAAGCCAGGAGCTGCTCCTCAGCCTGGAGTTGGACATCACCTCCCAGGATGTCTTCAAGGCATCAGCTGAACCCAGGGAAGGCAATTCAGGTGAGTTCCATATCTTTCCCTATACACACGTGGGGGCAGGTGGCTGGTTGTGAGGGGCTGGGCGCTCCTCGCTCAGCCTACTTGACCTGGGGGTCACACAACAGCCTGTGCATGTGGAGCGCCAGTCCAGAGCATTCAGCCCCATGATGCTCTGACACAGGAACCCCTTGCTCCTTCTCACGAAGTTCCTGGAGAGGCCTGCCTTATTCTGGCTTCTGTGGTGGTGCATCTTCCCATGACAAACCACCACTAAGGTCATGGAAACAAACAGCTGCACATGGCACAGGGGTGTGCTTGCACTCGGACAGCATCTGCTCCCAGTCTAGTGCAGTGATGTGGAGGAGACTGATCCCCTGTATGAGAACTTTCTGGGGGGAGGAATAAGAGGATATCCCATTAGCACTCTCTCTCTGCATTTCACACACACCTCCGTCAAAACCTCCCCTTCCTCCAGTGAGCAAGGATAGAAGGGCTCTCTCCGTGGGATGCTGCTAGTGCTGGACCCAGCATGTGTGGAACACAGAAGGAGGCCAACCTGCCCCATCCCTCCCTCCTGCCCCTAGACTCCTGGCCTGGTTGGCACCTTCCCATGCCTGCTTACCCCTGGGACGTGGGTGTGTAGCAATTCTCCCCTGGGACATCCATGCCCCTGCTGGAAAGTGCCCGCTGAGTAGGCAACAGATGGCCTTGCTCGAAACATATTGCCATTGTCTGAACTGAGACTTTCAGTGTCAGCCCAGAGATTAGGGTGAGGCTTCATGCACAGTGTCTCCTGGGCTGACTGCCCTTGTCACTTGTCTTCAGGGCTGGGCCAACTGCAAGCATGGTGCATTCACCACCTCCCACGCCATCTTCCCACTCCATGAGATCTGCTGCAGAAAGTGCACCAGGGAAGACCTACTATGGGACCAGATGCCTGCCTCTAGTCCCTCGTCTGGGACACCAGGAGCAGGCCACTTATTGGAAGTGCCAGGCTAACCAGGAGCACCAAAAAGCCACCTGGGACCAACTGTCGAGCCAGCATGAGACCATGTGCTCCTCCTTCACCTTGGTGATGGAGTGGAGTGGGCCAACAGCCATGCCCCTGCTCTCGTCCCCATCCCCGCCTCCATAGCTTCTCCTCCTAGCCCCTCCAGGGCCTGCCAAGGCCCCATAACATGTTCCAGTGGGACCTCCAGGAAAGCTGAGGCCTCCAGAGCTGACCAAGGCAGGCGCCACTCTGAGCCTCCCCATCCCTAAGGCCCTCACCCCCTCTTTCTCCCTTCTTCTGCCTCCTTCATTCCTGGTTCTTTCCCCAGAATCTCCCCTGTTTTATATCCCTCAAAGAAATAGAGTTGTTTGTTCAAAGAAAAAAAAGGCTTTTTTATTTGCTCTGCAGGTTAGGGGGAAGATGGGAAGGTAGGGTAGGGGAAGGAAGGGATGCAGAAGTAAAGGCACACAAGGGCAATGCAGGGACCCCTTGTGGAGAGGCCTGGGGGAAGAGTCTCACAGGTGGCCTGGGCTGAAACTCTCCCTTAAGGACTCCCGGAAGAGAATTGCCCCTTGATGTGCTCATCGACTTGCACTGGTGTCTGGCTGCTTGTAAGCCCTGGCCAGCCATTCAGCCTCTTCTTCCCACCCTAGCAGGAAGGGCTCCCCCTTGCTTTTGCAAGATTGTGGAGCACACAGGAAGCCACCACCATGAAGGGGATGTTTCATCCGCTGAGGTCCAGGTCGGCAAGGAGACTCCTGAACCTCCCTGGTTTAGTCTGGTTGTCAGGCTAAACAGGTGCTTCATGGTTGTGGAATGTGCCTTTGGCTGCTTCAAGGGGAGGTTCAGGACTCCTTCTGGTTGTCTCATTGCTACAGGATGATGCGGTTCCATCAGTCAGAATTGGTCTTCCTCCACCAGAAGTGGTGTTTGATGGTGTCCAGGGGGTTTAGGAGCATTTGAAGCAGCAGGAGTGCCAGGACTTGGGTGAAGGAGTCCTCCAGTTGATTGTTGTCCTGTTGTAGCACCATGTGGGCAGTGTGGACGAACTGCACTATGAGGCGCAACACAAGGCCTGTGAGCATGGCATTGCTTTTCAGCAGCTCCAGCTCCATGGTGTCAGTGCTGTGGCATCCACCAGGGCAACCAGAGCACAATGTGTTGGTGTGGTATTCCACGAAGAGGGGAGACAGTGAGATGTGGCTGTAGAGAAGAGTCACTGAAAGCACGTCTTGGCTTGCCTGACTTGGGTGCCCTCTCCAGAGTGCTTCTGGAGGCTCTAAGTGTGAGGCAGGCTCCAATCAGTATGGACACACTATTTTGAAATGATTCTGAGCTATATCAATGCTGCTTTGTAGTGTGGACACCCAATTTTGATTTTGTTATTTCAAAAGTTATTTCAGTTTTACTTACTTTGAAATTATTGCCTAGTGTAGACATGCTCCTAGTGAGGCAGAATGGTCCCAGAATGGCTTTGGCGTGGGAGTGAGGAAATAAGATGTTAATTCCCAGTTCTGCCATGGTCTTCCAATATGATCTCAGTCGTTGATTTTCTCTATGGTTCAGCTTCCCAATTGCTTAATGGGGAAAAGAGTTCTTTCCTTCAGCCTTTGTCTGTCTTGTCTATCTATATAGCGAGCTGTTTGGGACAAGGAATGTCTGCTATTATGTGTATGTTCAACACCTACTACCAATATTATTTGCATTACACTATTGTGATGCAAACAATAATGACTAGTCAAACTGAAAATCATTGTTATTCATTACTGGGATTATGTAAATAATTTGTAATTAATCATTTATTTGATTAATTGTGCTTCTTTCGCTTAACAAATTATTAATAATTTTTTCAAATGTATTAGTTATTAGAAACTATTCATCAAATTATTTCTGTTCCTGATTAATAAACAGTTCATGTTGAGTATTTGATTGCTTATTCATTGCAAAATTCTGGCTGTTTTCATTTTTACAGAAAGGACACATGATATATTTTGATTATCTGACTGGATAAGCATAACTCTTTGATACAGATGCTTAGTGCCAATCTTAAAATTCCTGAACTGAAAATTATCTTTCCATTACTATATTCCATGTTCACTTAAAATTTACTCTTTTTGGGAACATTCCTGCCAGTAAATTCATTTGGTAGAATATTCAGAGGACGCGAACCACAAAAAAAACACAAACATAGTCAAAGAATATATTTTTTAAAATGTGTATGAATGTTCATGGGACATTTCTGTAATATTTGACTAGAGTTGTTCTCTTCTGTCCGGTGGTTCAAGAACAGCTAATGCAGCTTCTGTATCTGGCAAAGAGAATGGCCAAGGTATTAAGACTCAAATTGTTCTGGTTTTAAAAAGACCATTAAAGCAAAAACTGGTCAGTTGAGTGCCCTCCCTAAAACTCATATGAGACGGAGGGTGGTGGTGGTAATTAGTCTGGGGAAAAAATAATCACTTGCTTACATATCTGTAATGCTACTAGTGAGAGTTGGCTAAGTTAGAAAATTGAAGCAAAACTGTATCTTGGAATTTGTTGGAATTGTCATCCCTGCTCCATAATCACCCTTTTCACTTGCTTTTGTGCTTGGTTGACAATGTACCCAGGAGTTTATTAGAGAGGGTCTTTGGGATCCAGGTCCCATGGGTTTCAGAGATTTCCTAGAGGATGCAATGAGTCTGATTAGGATAGAGATACGGCTTGCCACGACTGGCCCATGGGATCAGATCATGGACTAATCTATCTAGGGTGGAGGAGCTAAGGACTCTCTGGTGATGTGTGCTGGAAGAAATAGTCTGTTGAAAGGGAGGGTGTGGGATGAGGTTTGCCGGACTGGGAAGATTCACAGGGCATTCAGGCAACTGACAGGTTAGCAGTTCACAATGTTAGGAAGAAGGAAGGGGGAAATCGCAGAGTCCATTCAGGAGTCAGATGGGCTTTGAAGAATGATCCCCCCAGGAGGCCTTGAAGTTCTGATGGCTCAGTAGAACAGAATGGTCTCTGGTACAAAGCCAGCTTATGCTCGTCTTTGGAAATGTGTCTGCTTTATAGAGCTGGAAAGGAATGTTCACAGAAGAATAAAGAGGTAAAATAAGACAATTCATTTTTTTCCAGGCAGGCTGCCTATGGCTGATGGTTTATATTACAGCTCAAGATAGTAACACTGCCACTCTGGTGAATGTGAGCATGAGGGATGCTGTACAGTATGACAGGGGTTCAGGGCTGCAGTGCGGAGAGATCTCTTCCCAAGCCCTGAAGCTGCTGGCACTGGCAGAAAGGGGCCCTTCCCCGCTGGTCCCAGAATAGAGTTGCCACAGCTGGTGCAGGGGACTCTGTCCCTGCCAGCCCCAGCATGAAGCTGCTAGAGCTGGGAAAAAGGGGCCTCTCTTTGCCATCCCCAGCAGAGAGCCACCCATGTAAGCCCAAGCCCCAATCCCCTTCCCTACTTTCAGTTCCCCAGCCCTGATCCGCCTCCTGCACTCTGGCCCCACTCCAAAGCCGCCATCCGCAGCCCAGAAACTGTACCCTCTCTTGCACACCCATCCCTAGACTTGAGGTCCCCTGCAAACCTGGAACTCCCCTCCTGCAACCCAAACCTCTCATTCCAGGCCCCACCCCAGAGCCAGCTAGAGACATTGCACCCCCAACCTTTGGCCCCAGTCCTGAGCCCCTCCCACACTCAGAACTCCTTGGCCCCGCTACCACCACATACATTTTGTTATGTGCACCAATATGGAGGCAATGTGTCGCACCTCACCTCCACACTGGTGCACATAAGAAATTAATTCCCCTCAGGAATGGAAAAATTTAGAGGGAACACTGGTTCCAACCATTAAACACACATCCCATACAGGGGATCAGAGGCCAAGGCCACCCATATGGAGGCCATGCATGTCTGCACTGTCTTCAACATCTGGGGGATGCAGAGGAGAATGCTTTGGGCCATCTTCTAGATAGGGAATTTTGCAGCACTGCCGCCCTCCTTCTTGGAAAATGTATGAATGTTTTGCTGGTGCATCATGTTTTGGCTTATTCTTTAATGCAAGCTTTCAAGCTGGGGTGGAGATACAGCATGTATTCTCAAGCACCGGAGGCTGAACCTTTAGGGAAACTCCTGAAGCACAAATCAAAATGAGCTCTCATCCTGTTCCTGATACTCTCCTGAAGGGTGCGGAGCCCCTCCCTAAAGCAGAACGCAGTGGGAGTTAAGAGTGTTCCTGACCTTGCAAGAGGCACTCATTGCTTCACAAGATAAGACCCTAAATTGCAACTCATGCTCATGAAAACAAGGAATTTAAGCTACTTGAATGTAACAATCACCAAATCCTCATGATCTTTATTCACAACACCTAATTCCCCCAAATACAGATATTATGCAGAAACCTTCACCAAATAAGTTAATGGCTCCTGAGCCCTGGAATAGTCAGTAGCATCAATCAAAATAAAAAGCACCTTTCTGACACTAGCAAGAGCTTTTCCTATTGCAGGAAAGAAAATCATTTTCAAATATGTCTCCTGTTCAAAAATATTCCTGCTGGGTCAAGAAACTCACCATTCCTTTGATATGCTATTGTGAAGAAACTTTAATGGCGGCTCATTTAAAAAGAGCCAATCAAGAAACTTTAGAAAAGCTTTACACATAACAGAAACACCTACGTTTCAAATCAAACAATGCCTTCATTGTGTTGTAATCAGCGTACATTTTTCAAACAATACTCAGGGTTGTTCTTCACTAACAATCACAGGGACACACTTTTAGATGACTAATGCACAGTTGGTATGTGTATATGTAAAATACGGTGTTCACTGAATTTATACTCTTACTCTCAAAACCTGCTTATGAAATATGCAGACACTGTGTGCTTTTTACAAATAGGAAAATGACCTGAATACAATACAAGAAGTTTCCAGATGTAGAATCCAACCTTGCAGTTCCTGTGCTTAGGTCGAATGATCTTGACCTGATCTTGAAGAGTTTGAAAGGCTAATCCACTCATTCCTATTCCAGACATACACAGATTAGGTGTCTGTTGAAACAACTTGCACTTTTGAAAATAGCAACAAAATTGCAATTGGCTTTGCATGTTTCCACAGTTTTCCATCTGGCAAATGCTACTGGCCCCATGCCCTCCCTTTGCTATATCCCATGAAGAACCCAACTGTTCTGGTCAGTCACAATGCAGTTTCTGTATCTGGTAAGCTAAGTTGATGTCAGTTTCTGGGCTGGCTTTTTTCTTGATCTGATTTGGTTTTGCTTTAGAGTTTCAGTGTGGGGTGACCTTGCAAGTTGTCTTGTGTGTGGGCTTCAACTGGGGTTTATCTTGGTTCAGTGTTAGCTTCCTTTTGTGCATTTTGAAACAAAGCTTACAAAAAAGGCATGATGGCTTTGAAATAGTTGCTCCCCGTGTCAATTGGCAGGAGACAACAGAAATGTTATAGGGCCAAACCTGAAGGTGGTGTAAGTTGCTCTTGATTTCAATGAAGCTGTGCTAATTTACACCAGATCTGGCTTCAGATATACACCCAAGCACACACACATTGATGTATGACTATCTGATTATATACATACACACATAGGGTATGCACACATATATAAACTATATAAAACATTATATGTTATAGTGATATAATGCAATAATCACACCATATGTTACTTAAAGAAACCTAGCACATAGCAGGAAAATATTGCACGTGTGTACACACACACGCAGTCACATGAAATACTATGCAGCTTTTTGGCCAGGGATGTTCTCCACAGAAGTCAGTTAGCACGTTGATTGTTGCTACACGAGTCCAATAAAGCGTAGTTTGGCACATCTCTGTCCCTGTATATCATCAGCAGACAGTGTCTGTGCAATGCCCTTTTATAATTAAAAACTGGACAGTTTCCCTGTGCCTATTAATATTATCCTGCATAAATCTGTCCAAATAGCCCCCCAGCTGCCTGTGTCTACGGCACTTTACCTTGCAAGCAGATTTGGCTTTCTTCTTTGTGACTCAATTATCAAGTGAAGCAAAATTATTGTCTTGGACCCACAGTGTATGTGTGTGTGTCTGTGCATGTGTGTAAAAGAGAGTTTTAGAAAGATTGAGGGTTAGATTTTCATTTATTTATATATCTTGGACTGTTTCTTGTAAGAAGAGGGATATTTTATCTAACCTCTAAATAGTTTCTTCCCTGTAAAGAATCTTTTATAGGACAAGATGCCTGATACAGTCAAGTAACCCTGAAAGAGCTTTGGGAAAATTTGGCCTGAATCTTTATTAGGTTCAAACCCATTTTTTAAAAAGAGGGGATGTTAGGACTTACATCTAATGGCTTAGGGTATGTCTACACTAGCCCCCTAGTTTGAACTAGGAGGCTAATGTAGGCATTCGAAGTTGCAAATGAAGCCCGGGATTTAAATATCCCGGGCTTCATTTGCATCTTCCCGGGCGCCGCCATTTTTAAATGCCCCTTAGTCCAAACTCCGTGCCCGTGGCTACACGCAGCATGGAGTAGGTAGTTCAAATTAGGATCTCTAATTCGAACTACCGTTACTCCTTGTGGAATTAGGATCTCTAGTTCAAACTACCTACTCCGTGTCGCGTATAGCTGCGGGCACGGAGTTCGGACTAAGGGACATTTAAAAATGGCAATGGCCGGGAAGATGCAAATGAAGCCCGGGATATTTAAATCCCGGGCTTCATTTGCAACTTCAAATGCCTACATTAGCTTCCCTAGTTTGATCTAGGGGGATAGTGTAGACATTCCCTTACATCTGAACGACTGTCTGAATTTGCTTTGTCTGAATTTGAAGTTTCATTGTTCTGTTACATGTGGAAGTGTAACAAATAAATGGGAAGCCCACAGTTTGACAGCATCAGTGTAATCTACATGCAAGCTTGCTCAAACAAGGTGCATCTACACAGCAGGGCTTAAATCGAAATAAGCTATGTCAATTGCATAGCTTATTTCGAAACTGGGAGTGCCTACACAGCAATTATTTTGAAACAGAGCACTCTTCCTCCATCTTCCCTTAGGAGGCGCCTCCTTAAACTTGAAATAAGATACGCAATTTGCGCTATGCAAATTGCGTATCTTATTTCAATTTTATTTCAAAATAGCTTATTTTGAAATTTGGCATGTTTACGCAGCACCAAATTTCAAAACATACTATTTTGAGACATCTCTTAACCCACATGGAACAAGGGTTACTGAGATGCCAGAACAGTGTACCCGTTATTTCAAAAAATATTTCAAAATAATGGGCGGCTTGTTAAAATGCAGGGCAGCTATTTCAGGACACCTCCAGTATCCTGAAGTAGCCATGCTGTGTAGACATACCCTTACTCCTCATACAATGAGGGTTACAGGAGTCAGAGTAAGATGTCTAAGTCATCCTCCAGCTTGGCAGTATTTTGACATTATTTAGAAAAAACTGCCTGCTGCGGTGACTCTGACTAAATTATTTCGAAATAATGTTGCTGTGTAGATGTACCCATAGTGATATAGTACCAAACTGATGAGGTTTCAGCAGAGCTGAAAAAAAAAATTGGTAGCCCACGAAAGTAGGGAGCCCAGAAGGGTAATTACTTAAAGCATATTTACAACTTGCATAGCAATAGCTTGCTTACTGAATTGAAATATGTGGACTGCATAATGAATAGACAAGCCCCTCAAGCACTTCCCCCAACTGACCATTGAACTCCCAAAAGCATTAAAACTGTACTTCTTGACTTAAGACTACAGAAACACATACTGCTCCCATCATTCATGTGGGCTGTGTTTCACTGACAAAGAAAAAGAATTTTCTTATTGTCTCTGCCATGCTGACCTTTAGAGTGTTTACTTTCCAATCTGCTTTAAGAAGGCAAGGTTGAACTCCCCAGCATAAGCAAGTTCAGCATGCCAGTACTTTCACCCAAATATCGGCCAAGATAACACTGAAGTGACAAATAAACACAAGTTCTTTTTACAGGTGTAAAACCAACACATCAAATGCTGACCCGGGCTGCGGCTTGAATCTGGACTGTGTCGCATTTGAAGAATACCACTGAATCATTTACACTTGCAAACCCTTTGTAATCTTAATCTCTTTGTTGCTTTTATGTTTTTCTGGCCCCCCAAGGTTAAAGAAAGAGATTTAGACCTTAAACACAAATCCAGCCTTCAAGCTCTGGAATTATCTTTGCCTTTAAATGCAACTGATCAATGCCCATTTCTTTTGAAAATAAAACCCTTTTGAACCTTGAAAGCCTTCCACTGTTGAGCTATGTCTAAGTGCCACATGGGGAAATGGGCAGAAAAAAGCCCATTTTTTCCGTAGTGCTTGCATTAGAGGTCCTAAAGTTCAGTCCAACGCAATCAATTTAATTGGCGCTAGCTCTAGTGACAAATTATGCTGGTTTACACTCAAGTGTAGCACAGATTCCTCAAACGCTGGGAAAGAAGGGAGATACACTTCTTGGTCTCTACTTAAAGAGGGCAACAGTATTGGAAAAGGAGCACATTTAATTTATCACTGTCAGAGCAGGTGCAAAGTTTAATTCTAACTAAAAGCATTAAACAATTAACCCAGACAGTCAGGCCCTTCTGAAAATGTTCAGTTGCAGGAAACACATGGACCAGATTACCAATGGAAAAAGTCATGCCTCTTCTTTTATTCAAATGAATATCATCTAGCACTTAAAAAAAAAAAACTTCTTAGACCTATGGTAGCTACTGAAATAAAATCCTGTATAGGAAAGTCCACCTGAGTGTCAGCAAATAGCTGCCTTTTAAGTAACACATTGATCCTTGATACTCTTTGAATAAGGGAATCTATACTTCATATTATGCCAATAGGCGCTTTCTGTAATACACAGGCACACGCTTTTGAAAGTATCTAAGTGCTATTATTTCCTTTAAAAGGGTGATGTACTCATCAAGTTGTATTTTATTCCTTTGATGAATTAAAAAAATAATAACAAAAAGTCTCTGCAAGAAATGGGCCAGAAATATTCTCCGTCCAGAAGTCGTGACTTCAAATGGAAGAGATCCATATTATATCCTGATTCTGCAAAGCTCTTAAGCTTATGCATAAGTCGTGTTTAGCAAAGCAAAGTCTTTAATAAGACTTAAGCCTGTTCTGAAAGTTAAGCATGTGATTAAGAGCTTTGATGAATAGGGTTGGCTGCTGAATCAGAGCCACAATATACACTATGGTGCTATATTACACTGCCGTATTGCTATGCACCAAATGTGGCATTCAAAACCAAATATTGTAAGAACACTAGAATAAATGTTCTAGCTTAACAACTTGTCTCACTGCATATCTTTCCTGGATTCATTACAAAATCCAACTATCTCTAATCCTGTCCCTTCCAGGACCAAAACGGGGATGTGAGCATTAGTTCTCTAGGAGGTTTGCATCATTGTTAGTCCTCCTTTTCAAGCAACATGTGTCTGATGTAAAATATTCCCACCAGAAATGGTGTTAAAGTGGAAGTGCTTGAATTCTATCTGTGGCACTTTAGCGTGCTCTCTTGTATTTCAAATTGAGTGCATAAAATTCCCAGTTTCCAATGGATTTTGTACTGGATATAACTTTGGTTGAATTAATTTAGCAGTCTGTCCCTTCTTTCTGAGTCTTTATAAAATATGTATCTATGGAAGATAAATTGTTTCATTATATTCTATTATTTTGTGGATCTTTGTGGATAACGTGCTGATGATATCTGAACAGTCAGAATAACAACATTATTCTCTCTCCAGTGTCATCAGCACATTCCCTCCCTTCCTCCCCCCATTATTTCAACATCATTACCATGTATCATTGCTTAGACCTCAGGTAGCCAATTTTGGAGCAATTCATCTGCAAAAGAAATGTGCGATGCCTGTGGAAGGCATTCAGATTGCATTTCTCAAATTCACAGGTACAAATCCATAAAGGCTGACGGGTTCAGTTTCTTATAATACAATGTAACTAGAGTCAATGTAGTCTAAAAACAAACTCCTGGGTGACATATGTCTCTGTCTCTGAAATCCAAACATGCAACTCACTGTGAGACAAAGATCCTCATTAAGACACACAAGGAAAAGAATAGTACAAGGAGCTTAAAATTACATGGGATTTGTCCTTTACTTATGCATCTTCGAGACAGAATCTGTCTGTCTGTCTATGAGATTTCTATAGCACTCATCACCATAATATCAAAGCATTTAGCAGGAAAATTAGATTTACATGGTGAGGACATTAGTGAACTTCAAGGAGTCCACTGTTTTTCTGCTCACTCCTTGGGTAATATGACTGACGTGTGCAGGAATCCAGTTCAACTCAAGAGGGAGCTGGCATGGGTCAGGATGGCTGGGAATTCACGGCATCTCACAGCAGCCTCTATTGGTGGGATAGAACTGGGCAAGAAATAGTTCTCTCATCAAGGAAAATATTTGAGATTTTGAAAAAAATTCTCATCCTATATTAGTTTGAAAAGTCAAAATCTGGAACTTTGTCATGAACTGACAAATAAAAAAAAGAAATGGTTAAGATCATCCATAACATTTCTTACTACTCATCAGCTTTTTATTTTTATTCTTATTCTTTTGCTATGCCTAGCTTAAATTTCAAAATTAAAATTTGTTTCGAACAAGGAAACTAGAATTTTTTGGTTTGGAAAATGTCGGTATGTTGGAAAGTTCTTTTGAGTTGAGATATTCATCCACACTCAAAAACGCCTGCCTAGCTCGACTGCTAGGAAGTCCCTGGTGGATTTAAAAGCTACCCTCCTCATCAGGCACTCAGAAAACGGGCAGACAGTGGTATCACAGCCTGCCATTCACAGGTTTGATTCTGCCTGGGTTCAAAGGCTCAGGGTGCCATGGAGAGTCGGGGTGGGGATAGTTATCACCAGGGCCACAGACTGTGGGGAAGGGAAAGGGGCAAAAAGGGGAAATTGCGCTTGGACCCAGCAATTTTAAATGGCCTATGGCTTCCAGCCACCACCACCACTACTGCAGCAGCGATGGTGGTTGGAGCCCTGGACCCTTTAGAATTACTGCCAGAACGCTGTCTGGTACGCTCCAGGACCCTGTGCTGCTCACTCTGGTTACCTGTGAGGGCTGGTGAGGGAGAGACCGGAGGGTGCTGGGGCTGGTGGTCTCAACCCCGTCCCTTCTGCCCAAAGCCCTGCCCCTTCTGGGAATGTGGAGTTGGGCCTCACCCACATTGCCTAGAGGCCCCGCAATCCTGTCGGCTCCCCTGGGGTGTGTCTAGACTACAGAGTTTTGTCGACAAAAGTGGACTTTTGTCGACAAAACTATACCTGCGTCTACACTACCGCTGAGTTCTGTCGACGAACTTCTGTCGACAAAGAGCGTCTACCCTACATTCAGTTATGTCGACAAAGCAAGCTGCTTTGTCGACATGGTAGTGTAGACGCAAAGGACAGTTTACATGCAATAACACCTTCTGTTGACAGAAACTCTGTCGACAGAAGGCGTTATGCCTCGTAAAATGAGGTTTACCAGCGTCGACAAAACTGCTGAGTTCTGTCGACGTTATGTCGACAGAACTCAGCGGTAGTGTAGACGCAGGTATAGTTTTGTCGACAAAAGTCCACTTTTGTCGACAAAACTCTGTAGTCTAGACACACCCCATTTTACAAGGCATAACGCCTTCTGTCGACAGAGTTTCTGTCGACAGAAGGTGTTATTGCATGTAAACTGTCCTTTGCGTCTACACTACCATGTCGACAAAGCAGCTTGCTTTGTCGACAGAACTGAATGTAGTGTAGACGCTCTTTGTCGACAGAGGTTTTGTCGACAGTATCTGTCGACAAAACTTCTGTCGACAAAAGCCTGTAGTCTAGACGTACCCCTGATGATCACACATCCTCCCTAACCCTTTTCAGATGATTTGAACCCTCAGAGGCATTTGTGTCAAGGCTGAGACCTGATACCTCTAAGCATGACAGTTCATAGCCTCAGCACCTCTAGGCTTGCTGCCTCAATTATGAATGTAAAAAAAGAATTGTTTGAGTCTCAGAACCTCTTTCATTGCACTGGTGTAGAGGTCGTGGTTGTGACCTGCCTCTATACTGGGTGTGCAGGAGGAAAAGTTCTGTTTCCTTTCTCCATTACCTGTTCCCACTCTTGCTGCGGGACAGACATAACTGGCAGCTAAATGGTACATTTAATATTAACATAGAAAAGAAAGCAAATCTATCTTAAAATAAGCAAAAAGGAGACAAATGAAAGAAAAGAAAGTGACTGGGCCCAGACTGGATGGGATATGGTTCACTAAAGAATTCCCAACCAGCTCTGTAGCAAGGGTGTGCCTGGCAGATTTCAAAGTTGTCCTCCTCAGCTAGAGCTCAGAGAGTGGGCAGACAGCAGCAGCACAATCTGCCCTCCATACGTTTGAATTCACTTGAGTCCCACTATCACAGGGCGGGTATGCCTAGCCCTCTCTGAGGCAGGGCGTTGAGCCTATCAAGGCCTTCAATACGTGTTCCACCCCATGAGTCGTGCCAACCCAAGTACTTCCATACAAGAGCCCAGCCTAGCACCAAAATCAGTAACCACCCCCTGTCCGTGGGGCAGCAGTGCCCACCAGCCTGAATCTATAACAGCCCCCGGTTCATGGGGCAGTAAGGCCTGACAGCCAAATTCAGTAGTCACTGAGGTAGCATCCCCTCAGAGGGTGGCCTAGGGGGACTCAGGCCCACTCTCTTCACCAGGTCTCAGTCCAGGTCTCTATCAGTGGTGGGTGTGTCCCCCAATTAGCGCAGCCAGGAATCCGCCTGCAACACGCTGAGTTCTTCGGGGCTCCAGCTGCGCACCTTGGGGTACTTCCTATCTGGTTCATGATTGCCAGAATCGTCCCCACTTGCCTCCTCCGGACTGGGAGCTTCCCTGGCTGGTCTCTACAGGCTGACCTCTGCTGCAGTGTCCATTTCCTGCTCCTCCTCCTGCAGTGCTCTGGCAGCAGCTTCTTCCTCTGCAGGGGTCAGCCCTGACTGAGCTGCTCCACTGGCCTTTATACTGGTCCTCCAATTGGAGCATGCCCAGCAGGGCTGTGGGGGTAGGTCTCTCTCAGGGTATGTCTACACTACAGCGCTTATTCGAACTAACTTAGTTCAAATTAGTTAATTCGAACTAAGCTAATTCGAACTAACGCATCCAGACTAAAAAACTAGTTCGAATTAGCGTTTTGCTAATTCGAACTAGCATGTCCACATTAAGTGGACCCTGACCCGAGGTTAAAGATGGCCGGAAGCAGTGCCGGCAGGGCATCAGAGGAGGACTTAGAGCGTGGAGCTGCTGCCTCAGGCTAGCCGAGGGCTGTGCTTAAAGGGACCCGACCCCCACCCCGGACAGACAGTTCTCAGGGGTGCCCCGCTTGCAAAGCTTGGGGGACATTAAGGTGGCAGTTGGCATGGGGCCTTGCCCGGACTCATGAGTTGGGGTGTTGGGCTAAATTGAACCACCATACAAGGGTCCAAACTTTAGGGGGGGCTGCTGCCCTGGCCTCCCCCAAATGACACCCTTGCCCACAACAGAAATAACAAAGTGTGCATCTACACAGCAAGACTATTCTTTTAAAATAATTTTGAAATAGCAGGCTGCTTACTCCGACTTCTAAAACCCTCATTTCACGAGGAGTAAGAGAATTTGAAGAAAGAGTATTCTTCCTTCGACTTCCTGCAGTGTAGATAGTGTCAAAAGCCGAGTTAAGCCACTTCGACTTCAGCTACACAATGAACGTAGCTGAAGTTGCGTGTCTTAACTCGACTTTAGCCTGCAGTGTAGATGTACCTAGAGAGAAAAAACAGAGGAGTCAAAGAAGGGAGAAAGGATTCATGATGGGAGGAGGTGGTGGGGAAGCAGACAGAGAGTGCTAGTACTCACCATGGCTACCTTTCATTTTCTTATTTGGTATTAATATTATATTTCAGTTGTGGTAGAACCTGGAAGCCTTAGTCCTGGACTAGGGTCCCATTGTGATAAGTCTATACAACCTGGCTGTGTCTACACTGGCATTCCTTCCGGAAAAGGGGTGCAGTGTAGACACAGCCCCTAGGTTTTGATTCTGTGCTTATCAGAAGTGATGCTTTCATACTGTGCTGCTTTATCCCTCTTGATGCTCTGGGCCAGCACCACTGCACTGACTTTTTAAAATTGTGGGCAGAGTACAAGTAGATGAATGAGGCCACATTCAAAATCAAGTTGAAGAGAAAATCCAGATTATAATGGCAACTTTGATCATCTTTCTTTCTTTCTTTCTTTCTTTCTTTCTTTCTTTCTTTCTTTCTTTCTTTCTTTCTTTCTTTCTTTCTTTCTTTCTTTCTTTCTTTCTTTCTTTCTTTCTTTCTTTCTTTCTTTCTTTCTCTTAAATTGTTTTTATCCCTTAAAGTGTAACCCATCATTAGAAAGACCAAATGAATTTCCTCCCAGTAGGATAAACACTCAGCTGTGCCACTTATTGGAACTCAATAACATAAACAAAAATAAGCCAAATGTTTTTCACTGTAAATTCTTCTTCTACTATATGGTAGTATTTCTGGATTGTAATCAAGCCAGCATTTATGTGTATGTCAGAATATTACAATTTCTATGGTAGCAGGATCCCACATGTACTTTCGTGTGGAAAAGCATGAGGATAGAGAAGAGAATACAAATGATCAGATAAAGTATCAGCTTGAGAGGGGTAGCCATGTTAATCTGTTTCAGCCAAAACAATAAGGAGTCCTGTGGCACCTTAAAGACTAACTGATTTATTTGAGCATAAGAGTTCTTGGGCTGGAGCCCACTTCATCAGATGTATGAAGTGGATACTTCAGTTTGGCATGGATATACATACATGCAAAGATGGGAGTGCTACATTACTAAGTGGGGGTATGTCTACACTACCACCCTAGTTCGAACTAGGGTGGTTAATGTAGGCAACCAAAGTTGCAAATGAAGCCCAGGATTTAAATATCCTGGGCTTCATTTGCATCTTGCCGGGTGCCGCCATTTTTAAATCCCCGGTAGTTCGGACTCCGTGCCCACAGCTACACTCGGCACGGAGTAGGTAGTTCGAATTAGGAATGAGGTGTGCCGATAGTTCGAATTAGAAAGCCTAATTCAAACTACCTACGTAGCCGCGGGCACAGAGTCCAAACTACCGGGGATTTAAAAATGGCGGCGCCCGGCAAGATGCAAATGAAGCCCGGGATATTTAAATCCCGGGCTTCATTTGCAACTTCGGTTGCCTACATTAACCACCCTAGTTCAAACTAGGGTGGTAGTGTAGACATACCCTGGAGGACCAGGGCTAACCAGGCCAACTCAGTCAGGATGGATGTGGCCCTACTTTCAACAGTTGATGACAAGGTAAGAATATAAACAGGGGGGATATTACTATTGTAATGAGCTAGCCACTCACAGTTTCTATTCAGATCCAGTCTGATTGTACAAGTTCGCATCTGAATTCCAGGTCTGCAGTTGCATGCTGCAGTCTATTTTCTAGGTTTTTTTGCTCAAGTATGGCAACTTTCAAGTCTGTTACTGATTGTTCAGGGAGGCTGTAGTGCTCTCGTACTGGTTCTTGAATGTTACCATTCTTGATATCTGATTTATATACATTTATTCTTTTTGCATAGAGACAGTCCAGTTTGGCCAATGTACATGGCAGAGGGGCATTGCTGGCACATGATGGCATATATTAGTAGATGTGCAGGTAAAAGAGTTCCTGATGGTGTGACCTGATGGTTAGGTCCTGTGATGGTGTCACTTGGGTAAATATGTGGACAGATCTGGCAACAGGATATGTTTCAGGGATTGGTTCCAGGATTAGTGTTTCTGTTATGTGTTTGCAGTTGGTAGTATTTGCTTCAGGTTGGTGGGTTGTCTGTAAGCAAGGACTGGCCTGCCTCCCAAAGTCTGTGAGAGCGAGGGACCATCATCTAAGATAGGTTGTATATCCTTCATGATGTTCTGAAAAGGTTTTAGCTGTGGGCTGTGGGTAATGGCTAATGGCATTCTGTTGCTTTCTTTGTTGGGTCTGTCCTCTGGGAGGTATCTTCTGGATACCCATCTGGCTCTGTTAATCTGTTTCTTCACTTTTCCAGGTGGGTACTATAGTTTTTACAATGCTTGACAAAGATCCTGAAGGTGTTTGTCTCTGTCTAAAAGATTGGAGCAAATGCAGTTGTACCTTAGGGCTTGGCTGTAGACAATGGATTGTGTGATATGTTCTGGATGAAAACAGAAGTCATGTAGCAGTCAGTAAGTTTGGTGTTTATGTGGCCATCACTTATTTGCACAGTAAAGTCTAGGAAGTGGATCTCTTGTGTGGACTGGTCCAGGCTGAGTTTAATAGTAAGGTGGAAATAGTTGAATTCTGGAGGAATTCTTCAAGAGCCTTCTCCCCGTAGGTCCAGATGATGAAGATATCATCAATGTAGCACAAGTAGATGACAGCTGAGGAAGTGTTGTTCTAAGGCAGCCATAGCATAAGGTAACCATAGCAGTGCCGCTGACTCAAAGGTATAAATCATCCCCAGATCTGAAATGGTTATGGTTGAGGACAAAATCACAAAACTCAGACACCAGCTATGCCATGATATCATCAGGGATACAGTTCCTGATGGCTTGTAGTCCATCTTTATGTGGAATGTTGGTATAGAAAGGTTCTACATCCATAGTGGCCACGATGGTGTTTTCTGGAAGATCAATGGATTGTAGTATCCCCAGGAAGTCATTGATGTCTCAAAGACAGCATGGACTTCTGAGAGCATAGGGCCTGAGGAGAAAGTCTACATACACAGACAATCCTGCTGTAAGAATGCCAATGTCTGAGACGATGGGGTCTCCAGGATTTCCAGGTTTATAGAGCTTGCATAGAAGAAAGACTAATTGAACATTAGAACTGGAAAGGACCTCAAGAGATCATCAAGTCTAGTCCTCTGTCCTCACAGTAGGACCAAGAACCGTATCGATCATCCCTGATAGATTTCTATCCAAACTGCTCTTAAATATTTCTAGTGATGGATATTCCACAGCCTCCCCGGTTTAGGCTCTAGGGCTGTGTCTGTGTAGACTAATTCCTGTGTTTCTTCAGGGAGTTTCTTGAATAGATGGTGTAGTTTCTTTTGGTATGCCTCAGAGGGACCCGAGTACAGTGGCCTGAAGAATGTTGTGTCAGAGAGTTGTCTGGCAGTTTCCCACTGGTAATTCGGCCTGTTCAGGATGACTACAGCACCTCTTTGTCAGCCTCTTTGATAACATCAGCATTTTTAGGGTTAGATTAGGTCTGTGATTATCGGACTGAGTAAAGGAGCAAGAGAATTCAAGAGTCCTAGTTATATCCTTTTGCAAATCTCCTAGATCTTTGGTTCATGTGGATGGTGATAAACTGGATTACTTGCTTACTTCAGAATTGCCAACCGTTGCACATGTCCCCCAAATTTCGTGAGACTGAGTTACTGGGAAGTTCTTGCTATCAATTTAAATGCCCAGACCTTTTTAAAAGCATGATATGCTATTGGTTTTGGTATCCTGTGGCAAGTTCCACAATCTACTCAGACATTATCTTGCATTTCCTTTTATTGGTTTAATGTTTGTCATCTTTCAGTTTAATCAGAATCTGTTTGTTTTTCTATTGTGAGACTGGGTGAGTGATAGGACTCAATCTACCTTCTGTAATCCATCACTTTGTATATATTTTTTCAAAGGCAAAAGTCTTAAGTGACAGAGTTTGTTATTTGAGGGTTCAGTGTTGCTTTCTTAAAGCATCTTGAACAGTAAACATTGGCATTTTTTGGTCAAGAAATTTTAAGGCAGAAATGCAGAAAGGCTTATTAGTTGAAACAGAAACATTCAATGACAATGTATCAGTTTCAATAAACATTCCATCTGGAAAGGTTTCTCAGGTCAGGATGGAATTTCTGGTTGAAGCCAGTGAGAGAATGTGCATGTCCACCCCAGAATAGCTGTAAGGATTAAGGCCTTCACCTGAGGTGTGAGGTCCAGGGCTCTTTGGCCTCAATTCCAGAAAACCCGCCAAGTGCTGTCTACGTGAAGCAGCAATGTACATTAAAGGGTATGATTTCTAAAGTACATTAATCTGTTGTGCATTAGTTTTTTCTCATGGACCCTACTGGTATGATGGAAAAGTTCCCAGTGCACTTTAACATGGCACACACTGGTGGACTTTACAAATTATACCTCCTGTAGTGTGCATTGCTGCACTGCTACAAGCCCTGAGGCAGAGCTCCTCAAGAGGTACTTAGGTACCTACCTCCAATGGGAGTAACACACACATCACAATTTTCAAATACACTAAGAATGTAACTTCCATGAGCGTTAGGTGCCTCAGTATTTTTGTGGATCTGAGTCAAGCCTATATTAAACTCTAAGGGTATGTCTACACTACAAAGTTAATTCGAACTAACAGACGTTAGTTCGAATTAACTTTGATAGGCGCTACACTAGCAAACCGCTAGTTCGAACTTAATTTGAACTAGCGGAGCGCTTAATTCGAACAAGGTAAGCTTCATTCTACGAGGAATAATGCCTAGTTCGAATTAAGGGCTGTGTAGCCACTTAATTCGAACTAGTGGGAGGATAACCCTCCCCAGCTTGCCCTGGTGGCCACTCTGGGCACAACCAGGGAAACTCTATGCCCCCCTCCCGGCCCCGGACCCCTTAAAGGGGCACGGGCTGGCTACTGTGCCCGTGCCAGGTGCAAGCCTGCCAGCACCCAGCCAGCAGACCCTGCACCTGGCACGGCTTGAGCCAGCCACCCACTGCCACCCAGCCCTCCGCCTCTTCCCGGGACCAGGCTGGCGACTCCCGGGAGCCTGCCCGGGTCCGCAAGAGGCGGGCGCCCGCCTGGTCTAGTGCAGGCACAGGAGAGTGGCCGTCTAGGGCAGGGGAGCTGCCAGCCTGGTCACCCAGGAGCAGGTGTGCATGAAAATCAAGGTGGTCCACTGAGACCCCCGACCCTGAGCCCTGAGCTTAGAATGGCCGTCCTGGGTCAGACCAAAGGTCTATCTAGCCCAGTAGCCTGTCTGTCAACAGTGGCCAACACTAGGTACCCTGGAGGGGATGGACCGAAGACAATGACCAAGCCATTTGTCTCGTGCCATCCATCTCCAGCCTTCCACAAACAGAGGCCAGTGACACTATTTCTACCCCCTGTCTAATAGCACTCCATGGACCCAACCTCCATGAATTTATCTAACTTCTCTTTAAACTCTGTTAAAGTTCTAGCCTTCACAGCCTCCTGCAGCAAGGAGTTCCACAGGTTGACTATTTGCTTTGTGAAGAAAAACTTTCTGTAGATAGTTTGAAGCATGCTGCCCATTCATTTCATTTGGTGTCCTCTAGTCCTTCTATTATGGGAACTAATGAAGAACTTTTCTTTATGCACCCTCTCCACACCAGTCATGTTTTTATAGACCTCTATCATATCCCTCCTCAGTCTCCTCTTTTCTAAGCTGAAAAGTCCCAGTCTCTTTAGCCTCTCTTCATATGGGACCTGTTCCAAACCCCTGATTATTTTAGTTGCCCTCCCCTCTCCCACCCTCTCTCTTCCCCTCTCCCACCTCCTTTTCCCAGTCTCCTCCAGTTTTGTTCAATAAAGAGAGTTTCTATTTTTGAACACACGTGTCCTTTATTTTGTACATCAGGAAGGGGGGCTAGGGATGGATAAGTGGAAGGAGGTGAGGGATGAATGGAGTATGAGCCCCTGATGGGGAGGACTGGGGTGGCTCTGCGGGCTCCTCGGGGTGGAAGCTCTCCTGAAGCCCCTTGATTGACCCCTCCTCCAGATGGCAGCCTGCGGCAAGTGCAGCCGGGCTGATGGCCGAGTGCTGTGATGTGCCGAGTGTGGGCACTCAGGGCACTCCAAGCCAGGACTGCTTTGCAAGTGGGGAACCCCTGAGAACTGTCTGTCTGGGGTGGGGGTCGGGACCCTTTAAGCACAGCCCTCGGCTAGCCTGAGACAGCAGCTCCACGCTCTAAGTCCTAACCTGATGTCCTGCCGGCACTGCTTCCGGCCAGCCTTAACCTCGGTTCAGGGTCCACTCAGTGTGGATATACTAGTTCGAATTAGCAAAACGCTAATTCGAACTAGTTTTTAAGTCTAGATGAACTAATTCGAATTAGCTTAGTTCGAATTAGTGCTGTAGTGTAGACATACCCTAAATGAGGTTAAGTCCCACTGAATTAAAACACATGCTTAAGTGCTTCACAGAATCAAGACCTAGTGCCTCACAGGAGGTGCTCAAGCATTTTTTGTTGGGTCCTACCAGCCCTACCTCAAGCATTATTAATAAATTACCCTGGACTTACATTCTATTCCTTTTGCAACACTGAGATCTACTATAGGCACCAGACTTGGCTTTGGGGAGATGTTTAATCGAAAGTCTGTGGCTAAATTCAGCTCTGGTGTAACTGGATGCAAGTCAGTGGAGCTATATCTGCTTACACTGGGCTTTGAGATGTGCCTGGTCTTTTGTTTAAAGTCTCTATTTTGATTCTTTGAAGAGCTAGTTGTAAAAAGGAAAAGCTTCTCATAAACATGAATGTGCTAATTCTGAAGAAGCACGGTAGGGTTTTGTTGATACACTCTTTAAAAGCATGATCTGTTTTCTGCTTGTAGTTAAAGAGGGTAGTGGCAGTCTTTAGTGGCTGTGTCAGTGCAGCCCATATTATTATGTACAGATGTGCCAGCTGCAAGCAGGCATTATCTCTTTGATAGTGCTAAGCACTTTACAGTGGGTCACTGAGGTGCAGCTCTCAACCAATAGATCTAATTGCAATCCTTTTATGTTCTCTATGATTGCAGGTTTCTCCAGCACTATAAACAAATAGTAATCAACTAAACCTGTTACCTCTGAGCAGCAATGTCACGATATGAAATATTAACTGTTCAAAATACAGTAATGATGGTTTAAAACTGTATTTGTTTCTTGAAGGTAAAAAATAAGGGAAAATCAGGAGCACGGGTACTGGAAGCATGAAGAGCCCTCTGGCTCTCTTTCATATAATGAAAAATTGTGTCTGTACAGGACATGTTTTATGTGGTCAAATACAGTGTAAATATTGTGTACATCTTTCTCTATAGCAACAACATACGAGCAATACAACAAATAATCTCTGCCTCTGAATCTACATTTTTATGACACAGTTATGCTAATATAAGACAAACTTATATTTTGCTGTGTGTCTAATCCACCCCAAATTAATCCATTTGTATTCCTATAATCCAACCAGCTCTCTTCTCACCTCAAGAAATATTAGACACAGGAACCAAAATATACAGCTGATAAGAGGCACTAGATCTGAATACAAAGAAGGTTGAATTTTATTCCAGGATTTCCTATTTTAGGGGACAAAAGAAATGGTGGTTGGTTTTTTTTTTAAGAACATTTTTTCTTATTATTTTTGGAGTGGTAGGGTATTTGTTTGTGAAGTAGCCTTTCTCAAGTCTTGTGTTCCATTACTTAGAGATATTTATTTTTGACATTTTCCTCTAGCAATTTCTCTGTTTGGGTTTTCCCAATCTTACAGAACCACTGTGGAGCAATACTATAAAAGCTGCCAATAGGTTCGTGTTACCACCCCTTCAACGTCTGTGAACACTCGTGCACATTGACAATTGTGAATTCCCAATTTTGCTGGGAGTTGTGGCTGTGTAAGCCCTTTATTTCCTCTGCTGTAATGTCACCAGGTCTTACAAGCTAAGAAGAGTTGGATCTTAATGGGAAACTATTAGGGAAAATGCCTTGGAAAGCAGAATGGATGACTAAATAGGGGTTCAGAGTCAATATAAAGCCAGTATGGTGTTCAAGAATGAAGATGATATCACTCTTTGTAGTTTAAAAAGCATTTTCTGTTAGTCTTTATAAGACATGGGGAGAAAACTCTACTTGCCTGGCCAAATTCCTGTAGAAGGTGCAGGGACTGATCTGGCACAAACCAGTGAATGGACTTTGTAGGGTTTGACATGTGTAATCAACATGATCCTACAGAACCCATCCACCCTTGGTACATATTGCTTATGATATTATGCTCAGGTAGCTTTGGCCACCCTGAAGCTCAGAAATGAGGCTTTCCACATAAACTGATCACGAAGGAAAGTTTATGAAATTTTCCATGGTTTGGGATTTAATCAAAACTGATCGATGAAGCTCTAATGCAAGATGAACTTGTTGATCATTTCCAGTGAGATGGAAAAAAATACAACCCAGCAAAGCAGTATGGGCAGTGTATTTGTTTTTGCTTTAATGCTGATACAGGATAAGTAATTAGCAAAATGCTAGGACTGTTTATGGTTACTCATTTAGCCTGTCTCAGGAGAATAAATAATCCACTCCCATTTATTCCCACCACCACCTGCATCTGTCCAGCTCCACTCATGCCCATCCTCGTGTCTGTTCAGCTCAGCCCCGTTATTAGCCAAAGGGGGTCACTGTTAAGCAGTGTAAAGGAGGTTTTCTATACAACTAAAACTAAGCATTGTGGCTTTGCACCACTCCCAGCTCCTGCTTACCCCGGGAGTGAGAGACGGAGATTGGGAATTAAAATGTCTTTAAAAAGAAAATAAGCTTTTGTATCAGCCAGCTGGCGAAAGGATAAAGGACTGTGCTCACAAGATGCAATCAAAATTCAACAGTGTTTTATTAAACATGTAATATTATCAAACTAAACAAAAGAGCCCTCAATGGCTAGTAATACAATGCAATACAATTTATTTTTTTCACAGTGTCATTCATACAAAAGTATCATTGAATGTTCTGCTTCCAGTTACAGGCTATACATGCAAATACTAGTAAACCATGTAGGCTACAAAATACAATACACAGCATACAACAGGTAGATTCCCCCACATCCCCCGTCCCCCTGCCCGCTTTTGGATGAAAAACTATAACCCTTTTCTAACATACAGGAAATGTTTGTAGTTCACATAATTAAGTAGCAGGTAAGTCTTAGGTTAATTGGTAAAACCAAAGCCCTGGATTCAAACACCTCAGACATCTGTATCTGTGTCTCTCGAAAGCAACAAACGGCTCAGAACATTGAAGTTTGGATACTAATTTTGTGGCTTAGGCCTATTTCTTGTAAGAAATGGAGTGAAAAGGAAAAAAAAGGTGGGAATTTGT
Organism: Pelodiscus sinensis; assembly: GCF_052426305.1. NCBI lineage: Eukaryota > Metazoa > Chordata > Testudines > Trionychidae > Pelodiscus > Pelodiscus sinensis. The sequence goes on along the minus strand of NC_143054.1, from coordinate 181,893,657 downwards.
AGCCTATATTTATTAAATTGTTGTTTCCCCTCTTCTACATCTGGTCCTTGGCAAAACTGAAAGCAGCCCCTGTGATGATCTAACTTGCATTTGACTGTGTATGGCCACAAATGGCTATAAGAGCAGGCAAGAATAGCCAGAGTATGGTATCTCTCTGGCTTTGTATTTTTTTGTCCGGTCACAAATCCTGCTACTGAAGGAGCTACTATCCAGTCCTGTGTCACTGAGGGATCCCTCTTGTTCCTGATCCACTCTTCTTTTTTTTTTCAGTCTCTTTGTGTTGGCAGAGTGGTGTGCAGTGTCCATTGCATTACAGATATTTGGGCCCCAATATTTAATATAGGGCCTGCCCCCACATGCTATATAAATCTTTGCCTCCCTTTATCCTTGTATCCATTTTGGAGACATTGAGCCTGAGTCTGCACTGACTTGCACTTTCTGTAGTGACTTATTCCTGTGAAAATGGCGTGCAAAGCAGGTGCAAAAGGCTGCCCCATCAGAATGCTAGGGCCAGATTTGGGGCCCTTCTCTGACTGGAATGCTGGGTTAACTGGTGATTTCCATTGTGTTTAATGATTCCTCTTGTGTGAGGTGAATCCTTGTGTGAAGAAGAGACCATGTGGGAGCATTAGTAGTTATGTATTATGTATTATTTATTTTATTTTATAGCAGTAACACCCACTGTGGGCTAGGCCTTTTGGTGGTAGGCACTATATATACTTCTTTCATGGTGCCTGGTACAGAGGGCCTGAGCAAAACTTGACATGGCGGCAGACCCGCTGAAGGGTGGGGCATAAAAATGGAAATTGCCCCAGGGCCCAGTGATGTGGAAGGGCCCAGAGCTGGGGGAGGGGAGCCCAGCATTGGAGGAGGGGGTACGTCATGGTCCAAGTGGCGCTGAAGGTTGGCAACTCCAGCCCTGCCCCTTTTACCTGATGCTCTGCCCCTTCTGGGAGTGCAGAGCCAACCTCACCACAGACACCTTGCCCAGTGAGGCTGTCAGCTTTCCTGCGTGGCAGCGTGCCCGTGCACTCTTGCTATTCCTTGCTATTTGCACAGCCTCTGGGGCTATGAGTAGCGGGGTATAAGTTAGAATAGTTTCAGGGGTGCCCTAGCTTATGTCACAGATCAGACTGATTCCCATTCAACCCCATAATCCAGGGGCTGTAATTATGTCATAGAGCCTTGAATGTCAGAGTGCTGAACCAGAGAATCAGTCTCCTATTGTTTTACACCTATCTGGCACAGTTCAGTTACAACTGTGCCATATACATGGCAGTGCAGAGTTGAGCACTGTAGCCAGTCTTAATCCTCTCCAGCAAGTGAGCAGGTTTGTTTTTGGATCAAAAATTAAAGTGCATTACAGCATATTAACTCAATATCTTTACAGCTGCCCGGAGAGATGTGTGTTCCCTTTCTCGCTTAAATACCTCAGGTCTAGCCTCTCCCCTGACTGTATTGACTCAGAGAGTCTCAGCACCATAAGGGATTGTCATGAAAGCAATCTTTCAATTAAAAAGAAAAGAAAGAATGTTTCTGTTCTCCATTACATCCAGTGAGGTAGGATTGTTTAAAGGTGTTTGTGAATGGCAGTCTAGCTAGGAGCTTGGCTATAGAGTTTTTATTCTTCCCCTAAGTATCCCACAGGCAGAGTAGCATGAAAAAAAAAATCACTAAGAAACCCTAACCTTGTAACATACAGTTTTTGCTAAAAATATATATTAATAATATATTATTGAGCGGGCATAGATGAAGAAGGCCAGGGAAAGCGTAAGCAATAAGAGCGTGAGCAAGGTCAGTGTTCTTTGCCCGAGGACAGCACAATCAATAAGATCTGGTCAATAACTGCTTTATTACTACACTCCCACTCCGAGCAAAATCATTTTTAAATTAAGAATATATTTTGCAAAACTGAATTAACAATATTGAATATTTTGCTCTTTGATATGACTAGCCTTCAAAATCAAATTATTAAATGTGGAAAATGCTTACTGGCTTGCAAGGGAATTTGTTTAAAATGCTTGGAAAGAAGGTGATTTTTTAAAATTTCTCTGCATGTATGGATATAAGTTTATACTGAATCCAGAACTAAAAATATGAGGAAGTGGAGAGGAGTTTATTTTGGTTTCTTAAAAACTCCACATTCCCTTTGAGAGAAGAGACTCTGGTTGCAGAAGAATGAATTTACCACAGTTGCCATGTGTATAAAACGGAGGCCAGCATTAAACTATTAGACTTGCAGCAGCAGATCTCAACTTCAATAAATCAGCACAGTTTCACTTAAGTAAATGGAAATACAAAAGCTTACACCTACATAGGCTCTGGCCTGCAGTATTTGGATATGTATGCTCAGCGTTTTTTGTGGGTTCTTACCACCCTTTGCCCTGCATTCTCCTTCTTCCTCAGTTTCACAAAGAGAGGATCCGATGTACACATTTACATTACTAATTTAGTGTCATCTTAAAGACATCCTCAAGGCCGATTCCCCACGAAAACCACAAGCAGAGGACGAAATAGCATCCATCCTCTCACTGTTGGTACATCTGGCTCTGCACGTGCTGAATTTTGCTGAGATGTGCTGGGCGATTCTGTTACAGTTCCTGCTGCCTCTACCTATTGGTCTAAGCTTTGAGTATCAAATAACTCAAACAAATTTCCACATAGCAGTGTTTTATGGAGTTAAATGCTTAGATGATTTTCCATAGCCATTTCGTTTAGGTGTATAGAATTTTGTTTTCTTTTGGGTGGGGGGAAAAAGGAAAAAGAAATAAAACCTGATATTTTATTAACCAACTTCTTCTGAGAACAAATCTTCTAATGTGGCTGCACAAGTTTAAGGGAGAGGAGATTTAGCTTCTGATTTTGTCATGTGGGGTTTATCTACTATCAATTATGGGAAATGGAAGACAATATAGTAGCTGCTAAGGTTTTTGGATGCAGAATTTTAGTCAGGGCATTATAGTGACAGAGGGGGGTGTTAAAGCTTGGATTGTACTCCAGATGCAAATTTTCCCAACATTTTCAGATGTTCAGAGACAGGCTTGGGGCCATTTCTAAATATGACTTAAACCAGGACTATATCAACTCTGCGAGAGCATCTTCCACCCATCCATGGTGAAATCCAATGCACTTCTAACTCTGTTCTATAACAAATGTACAGACACCCCTTTTTTGCTGTACTAGCAGGTTTGTCTGCAACAGGAGTTGGCGTGTGATTTGCCACTTTGTGAATTCATGTTCAAGATGGCTTGATGAGAACTAGCATGAGTACAGATAGTAGTTTAGCTGCATTAGCCTACACAATGGCTGCAACGGCATGGCTTAGCCAGGCAAAGCACAAACTTGTCTGAAACTGGTGGTACCTTGCACAATTAAGCCATGTCATGTCACTGCTTCTGATGCCTGTGTTATGCCAGCTACACTCCTATTAATACTCATGCTAGCTGTCATTGAGCTACCATGAATATGTGTATATGAACAGGGAAGTCATACTCCTAGCTCACAGCGTAAACACAGCCACAGGCTTTCCACAGATCATTCAAATGTCTCGTGGGAGTTTCCTATACTAGCACCCTTCTGGGCTCTGAGACCACAAGTGCAACTGCCCCAGCCCTGGGATGAGCGTGGAACTCTCAAACTTCTCCCAGAACTCCACACAAAATTGTGAGGCTTCTGATTTACAGTTGACTTCAGCCAGGGGCATGTGCTTAGTGTAACTTACAAAGCAAGTACAGTTTGTACAGTAGTCTCTAGATCACTGCTTTTTATTTAATAGCACCAGAGAGCCCAGAGCATTTTGAAAACAGCTGACTCCCCAAACACAGTGCCTTTCTTTTAGCTCTCCCTTCCCTTGGACTACCTGGGGGATTGTCTGAGTTCAGGTGTCAGGGTTCCCCCCAGCCTCAGCAGATGCAGGTAGCAACTTCCTTCTGTTTGAGCTGGTGAAAATGGATGAAGACTGAATAGATCAGCTTCTACTCTTTTATAACCTTCCAGTCCTTTTGTCAGGTATATCCCAGGTCAGCCTCTTTGGATGATCACAAACCTCTACCAGGTGACTTTGTGGCCAGTGACCTCTTCCCAGTTTTCATGGTGAGAGTCTGCCTATTATTCAAAATGTATGTAGGTGAATTGAGGACCATCTAATTTAATGACCCTTCATGGTCAGCGCTGTACCCTACCCCTTGGAATTTGAGTCCATTGTGAAGGTAAAAGTCCAACAGAGAAGACAGAGCTGCTCCATTAAAAACGGAGAGGGCAGCTTGCTGAAGATACATATGGAGAGTTTGTAATCACACATAGAATCCATACATTTTACAGGTGGATTTTCCAAATAATTACACTCCTATAGAAATGTCCTGAGAAGGCCATGGTTGAAGTACATTGGTAGGAAAGCCTCCACAGGAAAGCATCCTATGGAACTCTCTTCACACAATGCATTGTCAATCTGTGGAAATCTTTGTCAGAGGATGCTGTAAAGGCCAACATTATAAGAGGGTTAAAAAAACCCAGATAAATTCATGGAGGATAGTTCCATCAATGGGTATCACATATATGCCCAATGTCTGTGACTCTGTAACTCTGAAATGCTGGCTGTTCCCTCTGGGGGGTGCTGTTGCCTCCCACCATAGTGCTTGGCTCACTTCTGTGCTGCTCAGCCAGGCTGCTGTGGGGGAGCCCAAACGGCCGCTTTCTCCGCTTGCTTCCCCATGGCAGCCCGGGTGAGCGGCGCAGAAGTCAGCCAAGCGCCACGGTGGGAGGCGAAGAAGGGCAGGGAGGACAACTGGGAGGCTGCAGGATCAGTGCTGGGGTGAAGGAAAATGGTTCAGGGGGGAAGCTGGAGCTCATAGGCAGCTGCTCAGCCGGGTTGCCGTGTGGGAGCAAGAAATGCAAACAGCTGTTTGGGCTCCGCACTCCCCATGCAGGAGGAGGAGAAGAAGACAAAGAGAGAGTGAGAGGCAGGAGGAGGAGGAGGAGAAGAGAGAAGGAGAGGCAGGAGGGGGAGGAGAAGAGAAAGAGAGTGAGAGGCAGGAGGGTAAGAAGAGAAAGAGAGACGGAGAGAGAGGCAGGAGACGGAAGAGAGCTGAGAGAGAGAGAGATAGGGAGGCAGTAGGAGGAGGGGAGAGAGAGAGAGAGGGAGTGAGAGACTGGAGGCTCCAGAGAGAAGACCGAAATAGAAAGGGAATAGGATGTGGAGGAGAGACCTGAAAATCCCGTTTTATGACGGGCTAACTGGCTAGTAAACTAGAATGGGTAGGGAAGGTGTCCCTAACTTTTGTTTGCCAGAAGCTGGGGATGAATCACTGGATGATTATCTGTGGTTCATTCCCTCAGGGGCCCCTGGCATTGACCACTGTCAGAAGATAGGATGCTGGGCTAAGAGGACCTTTGGTCTGACCCAGTATGACTTGTCCTTATGTTTTTAGGTGCACTGTTAGTGCCAGTGCTGCACCTGTTCTGAAGATAGAAAACTTTCATTTTCAAAGTTATATTTCTGTCTTTTATTATGAGCTCTAAATTAACATAACACTAAGAAAACAAGAGAGCAATAGTTAATGTGACTGAATTCTGGTCTTTTAATAATTGTCATATAGAGTTCTTGGCTCTTTGAAACTTCTCTGCTACAAGAAAGTCTACTAAACTCTTTAACCTGTTAGTTTTTAGTGATGTGCCTGCTACTGATTTGGACTAAAGTTTCTATCCAGCTTTGCAAAGGGGAATTCAATTATGTCTGCTTAAATACAGTGTGTGTATAACTCCAAGAACACTTTTAGTTATTTATTTTCCTTTGAGACTAGTAAAGCACTGGACTGATTGCTGCAAGTTCCATGTATATTAAGGAAGGCTTTCATTTAGCCCATTGTTGCAATTCCATTGTGGGATAACAACAGACGTCTCTGGTTAGCCTGTCATCAGTATTGTGGAATTCTGGTATTAATTAGCTCCTGCGTAAGAGGAAGGTAAATAGCTGTCCAGCTTTTAACAGTATTGTACCTACATTTAAGCAGGTTGATCCCTGCTCATCTGTTTTCCCATCTAGTTTATTTGGTCCTTTTCACTGACTTGAGCAAGGAAATGTCACCAGACTTGGGGCCTATCTAAAGTCTTGTTCTGAATGCAAGTTTCCCCTGTTGCTATCTTATCCTATAGTAGTACAGAGGGGGCGAGAGGGAGCTGGATGTAATCATAGGTTCTATGATGTGACAAAGTGGGGATTTTCAAAGTGTGTGGGTATGTTCCTCAGTTTCCTTGTATGCTGCTTATTTAACAAGGTGCTGAGAGAGGGTCTGTTGTTGCAGAGCACCAAGTGTGATCTCGCCTAGTGGCTGGGACCCCTAGACAATGGCCTCGAGATAAGGGCAAGGTTCTCTCTAAGCTGTGTAGCAGCATGGCCCACAGCTGCTTAATCTGCCTCACCTACTCAGGCAGCTCTGTGTGTTGAGCTCTGAGCCTCTGACTGGGCAGGACTGATTAAGCAGCTATGGGGATGTACTGCTGTGCAACTTAGAGGGAACCTGGGATATTGGGGACCCTAGCGACTGGTGACCTGGCCACCAGCTCAGCCCAGCTCAGAAGGCAGCTAGTTCTGGCCAGTGAGAGGACAATGGGCTGAGGGAAAGAGGACCCCATTACCTGATCAGCTGGTTCCAGCCAGAGCAGAACAAAGGATAGAGGAGAGAGGGCCCCAGTGACCTGTTTACCTGGGACAGAAGACAAAGGAAGAGAGAGGAGCTGCTGGGGCCAGTGATATCGGATTCCTGGCAGAAAGGAGGGGAACTCTAGATAGACAGTAAGAGCAGATATAGCACACCTGAATGTAGGGGAGACTTGGACATTCTGTGCTGAAAGACACGAGGCCTATGGTCCCTGAGAGTTTCTATGCCATGTTCAGCTGCTCACTAAACCCTCCTGTTTTGTGCTGGCTGAGAGTCATTCTGCTCTAGAGAACAGTGTTGCATTATTCTCTCTGGGAGTGGAGGCCCCAGGGATTCAATGAGTGGACTCCCTGAGGAGGTCCATGGTGAGAGGCAGGCATGCTGAAGAGATAAAGTCCCAGGGTAAAGGGACTTAGCCCCCAAGAGAGAGTGGACACCCAAGAAGGGCTGTCACACTGCAGGGGGTATTCCCCGGAATGGTTTGAGGCCAAGTGGGGGTATGACCTGTGAGTCTGTGACATATTCCATACCCTCATCAGGCCAGCAGGTCACAGTAGGTCTTTGGGGATAGAAATAATAGTTGGGAATATTAGCTTTAGTAATTCACAAGGGGGTTGAACTGACACTTTAAATGCCTGAATCCAAAATTAAATCCCAAAACTCCCTGTTGAGCTGCTATCTAATCCTCTTGCTGCCTCCATTTCCTTGGCCACTATGTTTCCATTGGTAAAGTCCCCTAGGTGCTTAGATTTTTGCCAGTGGGCACGCACACAGTCATCTCAATTCTTGTGCCACTGAGCACCTTGATAGCGTACCCAGTGAGACTGATAAACGAGACATTCCCTGACAATTTCACCTGTGTCACCTCCTGGGGCTATAGGAAATACCCCATCAGGTAGAATTGGGGTTTGAAGCCAGATCTCCCGCATCCTAGATAACTGCACTAACCCCTGGGTGATTGGGAATAAGAGATGCTTCTGCTTCTTTTCTGGCTGTGTCAGCCTCCACCCACCCCCACATAGCCAGAAGAAACACAGGCACATCTCTGATTCCTGTCAGCCCAGGGGTTAAAGCATTCAGCAAGAGTGCTAAGTCCTTGGTTCAAATCCCTATTCTACCCAGTAATGGAATTTAAGGCTGGGTCTCCTAACTCCCAACGAAAGCCCTACTGAGTGGGTGCAAATCAGATGATGGTTTGGATCCAGGACATGTGCTTTTGGAGGCCCTGTGGTGGCCACCCCTATGATCCTATGAGAAGGACTTGGGGAATTACATCGGGCCTGGTGCAGGGCAGCAGTGTCTGTGGAGGGAAGAGGGGTTACCCCTCCCACTCACCTAGAAGCCTGCTCTGCCCTGTCCCTCTACCGGACAGCTGTGCTCATCTTCTTAGCAGTGGCAGGAACCAGAGCACTTGGTGGCCCCAGGATGCTCTGCTTCCCCATGCCACAGAGAAGCAGGGCACAGCGGGCTGGGGGAGTGGCAGGGCACGGTGGAGGGAAGCGGAACAGTTTGCCAAGCTGCTATAGCTCCCAATGCTGTGCTGGGGCTGACCCCTGCAGCCACCATGCTGGGCCCCCAGTAATCCCCCAGCCTAAGGGAGGAGGAAAGGGGCAGAGCAGGGACAGGGTATGAGGAAGGGAAGCGGTGGGGTGGGGGCAGGGCAGAGCCTGTGGTGGGATGCCTGGGGTACTGAGGAGAAGGTTTCCCCAGGTCCCACACCCCGTTCGGAATGGCCCTGAAGTGGACTGTGGGGCATGCTGGGATGGATTGCTCTGTCTTCTGTTGAAGCTGTTCCTCTTGGTGTAAAATATGTAAATAATCATGGAATCAGGACCTTGAACTTGCATCCCTCCAACCTCTGGACTATAAGGTCCATCTCTCTGGCTTAACTCTCCCCATGTACGGAGCAGGGAAGCTAGGTGCCTAAATGACAAGTGATGCAGCACTCAGCCAAAGTCCCCCTTGTGAATTTCATCCCTGGGGGTCTCTGCCCAGTACCTGGTTCTGCACTTGCTGGTATTCTGGATAACAATAGCAGCAGAGACACCAAGATTCTAAGGTTCTGAAATGGTTCATTTAGGAAAAGTCTTCACCTTGACCCACCCAGCACCTTGATCTCTCTTCACTGTCCATCTTCACTCATTTTGATCGCTGGTGCTCCTGGCCTAGTGAGGGACCCTATCCTCTGTCCAATCCACTATATTTGGACACAGTTTAGTTGCTTCTTTTCTGGGTTTGTGTTCCTGCACATTCAGTTCTTCTGTGTTTTAGCATGCCATGTAGGTGGGGGGCCTGTGAGGACTGAAAGCAAGTGAGAAGTGAACATGATGGGTTTGGGGATCAACAGAACTTTGGCTTAGCCTTGCAAAGTATGCATAAATGTGTGTGTGTAAACCTAGGAGACTGAACTGGATCATCCTATGGAAAGAGGTGAAAAAAACCCAGATGAGTAACTGAGGGGATCTATAGAGCCCTGCAAGGACATAAAAATGGCATTCACATCCACATCTGCATCTTCAAAAATGATTTGTGAATATCTGCACCCATATTTGCGGATGTGGATACCTGCAGACATAAGGTGGTTATCCACAAATGTGTAGGATTCTAGATACAAAATTTGTATCTACTTCTGCATCCATAGCCTTCAAAATGAACCGTGGATATCTGCATTCACATCTGCAGATAGAAAGTGGATATTTGCAGATTTGCAGGACTCTAGTGATCTGTTTGGAAAGGGGTGACAGGTCCTATGTGCATATTTTCAATGTGGGCATACATGGGCGATAATGGTACTGGATGGAGGGCTAGCTAGGAATGAGTGAGGGTGGCAATTTCCTTGCAGTTTAGCTAAGGTTCTGATGAGCATCCCAAACCACTTGAGTTTCTCCCATCACTGGATGTAATGCTATGAAGGGGTTATAAATGTGTGTGGTTTATTACATCAGTGGATTCCAGAGTATGCAGCTCTATGGTCCCTTTTCCCTCTTTGTATGTTACTTGGAAAACAAAAGGTTAAAGGCTGGAGAAGTAAAATTCCTTTGCTAATTGATTTGCTTGTCTAGGGATGAGAGGCAGCTGAAGCTTGTCAGGAGGAACATGGTCTGCAGCTTTGGCTCTGAGCACAACACAAACACCTGAGAGAGGCATGGGCATTCGCTATACGAGCAGCTACTGCAGTTTCCCATTGTGAACTAGCAAGCAGCGTGAGAAGGAAATCAGGGTTGCTGCAATTGCTAAAAAAAACCTGCATGGTTATGGCAAGTTCTCCAGATAGGTCAATTTGTGTGCTTGTAGATTTTTATTACTATTAATTTATCTGTTATTTCATAAACTAGCCAATTAGACCATCATAAGACAGGATTTTCAGGTCTCTCCTCCACATCGGTCTTCTCTCCTGAGCCTCCGGTCTCTCTTTCTGTCTCTCTTTCCTCCTTCTACTGCCTTCCCGCCCCCCCACCTCTCAGCTCTCCTCCACCTCCTGCCTCTCTCTCTGTCTCTCTTTTTCTCTTTTCCTCCCCCTCCTGCCTCTCACTCAGGAGACCGCAGAGGCCAAACGCTGCACATCACTGCTGTGCCCCCCTTCGCCTCCCGCCGTGGCACTCAGCTGACTTCTGCGCCGCTCAGCCGGACCATCGCAGGGAAGCAAGCGGAGCAAGCGGTAGTTTGGGCTCCCCCACAGTGGCCCGGCCATGTACGTCACCACGCCACCCCCCCTCCCGCCATGGCGTTCGGCTGACTGAGGAGCGTGGGGCCCAAACGGCTGCTTGCACTGCTTTTTCCCCCACGGCAGCCACGTTAGGAAGTGAAGGGGGGGCTCAAAGGTGATGTACACAGCCGGGCCCTGCCCTCCTTCGCCTCCCGCCATGGCGCTCAGCTGACTTCTGCACCGCTCAGCTGGGCTGCCGCGGGGGAGCAAGCACCCGTGCTGCATGGGGAGTGCGGGGCCCAAACGGCCACTTGCACCGCTTGCTCCCCCGCAGCGGCCCAGCTGAGCGGTGCAGAAGTCAGTCGAGAGCCACAGTAGGAGGCAAAGGACGTGAATCAGGCAACAGTGCCGCCCAGAGGGAACAGCCAGCATTTCAGCAACAGCGCTGCCCAGAGGGAACAGCCAGCATTTCAGCAACAGCGCTGCCCAGAGGGAACAGCCAGCATTTCAGCAACAGCGCTGCCCAGAGGGAACAGCCAGCATTTCAGCAACAGCGCTGCCCAGAGGGAACAGCCAGCATTTCAGCAACAGCGCTGCCCAGAGGGAACAACCAGCATTTCAGCAACAGCGCTGCCCAGAGGGAACAGCCAGCATTTCAGCAACAGCGCTGCCCAGAGGGAACAGCCAGCATTTCAGCAACAGCGCTGCCCAGAGGGAACAACCAGCATTTCAGCAACAGCGCTGCCCAGAGGGAACAACCAGCATTTCAGCATTACAGACTCTCAGACATTGGGCTACTATATATATGATTTAACAATACAAGGCTCTTCATTCCTGTTATATCTCTGATATGCTATAGTGAGTTAAGCTGATAGCAATCCATCTCTGCTGATGGTACTTGTGTTGTGTATGGGTTGTGGGCCTGCCCCACTACGCCACTGGCAGGCCCGCAATACTTTGTTTATGTAAGTGTCTGTAGCCACGGAGACTTGCAGCTCCTGTTGTGGACAGTTTGCTGTTTCCAGCCAAGGGGAGCTGCAAGAAGTGGCATGTCTACAGAAACTTCCCGCAGCTCCCCTTGGTTGGAAACAGCAAACCACAGCCAATGGGAGGTGTGAGGCTCTGTGGCTACAGACACTTAGATAACAAAGAAAGCATTGTGGGCCCGCCAGCAGCTTACTCGGATGGTACTGTGACCCAACATTGCAAACCAGTGCTCTAGAAACTACCTTTCCATTTTGGCCAACACAGCCAGCTGCTCTGTTTTTTTTATTCTAGCATGCAATGTAAACAGAAAAATCCTAGTGAGCACCATGCAGGCAGAGAGGGAATCTCTTGAGCAAGTCTTTAAATAACAAACTGCATACTAACCCGAACAAACAAAAGGGACAAGCACGCAGCTCTATTTCACCTGATGTGTATGTTGCTGGTATCTGACTCTGAAGGGTAGTGGTACACTAATCAGAATGCAATAGGAATGAACTATAAAATCAACTTCACAAGACTTAGCCTCTAATTTTAAGTAAAAGCTGTGGTGAGGTTCGCATGAATCACTTGTGCTAGAATCAGGCTGTCAGTGTCAATTTTAAATGGTGTTAAATCATAGAGGATCCTCTGCAAATGGCAGTTAACACCGTATTATGCAAACTGTTGATCTGCTGCAACTGTAACTATGTAGGACAGGGCTGAGTGGCAGGTGATAGTTGCCTGTTACAGCAGGTGAATCAGAGGTCAATAATACTTCACTTCAGTAATGCTGGTGTCCTCTAAATATCTTCTGAAACATGCTGACTGACCATAGAACTTAATCAAGGGTGAGGCAAAGTAAACAAGTCATACAAATGCTGGAGAGAGTGGAGGGGCATACAGTATCTTCGAGTTGCCTTTTTTATTGTTGTTGTTTTGCTGCAGGTCCTACGAGAATTGGCCTTCTCCAGCCACATAAACTCAGCTATATCAGTGGCAATGGCATACAGGGGAATGAGTTAGATTTTCAGGATAGAGTTGTCCACCAGCCCCTCTAACTTACCTACTGTTTTCCACGTACTATGACGGGATGGGCAATAAAACATTGAAGATTCACCATGGTTAGCTCCTGCCGGGCCACCATCCCTATATTTACCTGCACCTCTGAAGGTACAGTCGACCACAGCTCCTGTTGGCAATGGGAAATGTGGGAAGTGGTGTGGACCAGGACATTGCTTTCCGCAGCTCCCATTGGCTAGGAATGGCACTCTGTAGCCAATGGAAGCTCCAATTGCCTGAACCTATGGAGGCGCAGATAAATATAGCAGCTGCAGCAGCCTGCCAGTGGTCAATCCTAGTGAACCAGGTATTTGCCCACCCCTGTATTATGAGTTCTAGTAATTGTTCCTGAACCCAGCCCTCATTTTAAGGACAGGAATAGATGGCTAATACTATGACCATTGGTCCTTATACTGGAGCCAATAGGTGCTGAAACTAGCAGTGTAAAAGGGGGTGCAGCACCCCCTGGTTTGAAGGGGTTTCCATTGTATACAGGTTTACAGTTTGGTCCAATGGCTCTCAGCACCCCCCATTCTACAAATTGTTGCAGCCTCCCTGCCCGAGCCTCCATAGTTGTTTTGGGCCAGTTTGAATTGTACCTTCTCCACAATGCTGTTATCTCTAGCATGAGAGATCATTGTGACTACAGAGCAATTATGTGTATTTTCCGGTATCCATAAGCTCCAAATGAGAGTGGCTGACTATCGTGCAAGGCACTGTACAAACATAGTAAGACGTGGTCTCACAGAGCTTATAATCTAAGTCGACAAGACTGCCAGAGGGTCGGAGAAAGGAAGTGGTATTATCTCTGGTTTACTAATGGAAAACTTAGGAACAGAGAGGTTATCTGAAGTCATACAGGAAGGCCATGGCAAAGCTGGGAATTGACCGGGACTCAAAAGATTTGGGTTCCAGTGATTTAATTACAGGATCATTCTTCCTTTCCAGCTACCCTTGTTTTGTTGCTGCTTTATCCTTGGGATAATGGTTGAATACTAGAAACTAAACCCCCTTCAAAATGAATGGGCCCATTCATGTGTGTGAGAGAAGGAATCTGTTGCTGTGTCATTTTATTCTCTGGGTTTTTGGTGGGGGGAAAGGATGGGGAAGTGAAGATAGCAGAGAAAACCTATAGGTCATGTAAAGAAACAACTTTCTTTAGTCATCATTTCACTTGCTTTGAATTTATGCTGGAGCACTTACTGTGTGGGACACCTGGAATCTTTAAGGCCCAATTAGTCTTTTAAGAAGTACAATGGTAGGGGGAAAGAAACTTGACCTTCTGGGGCTGTTTGAAAAAAACCTTTCTTTTCATTGCCTTTAGTTAAACTTGTGAACGAGGTCATGACTCCCCCTGCAGCACAGGTCAAAGAACTTTATTGATAAAGCCCTACCTATTTTGTTTGTGTCTCAGAGCAGGTGTTATCTGAGAACAAGCAGGTGTTTGTAGAAATCTGACCTTGAGTATGGGTTATTGACCCGCCCTTTTCTTCTGACTCATCTTTCCATGAAAGGGCTAGTTTCAGGTTATGGAAGAATAGTACAGGCAATTATACTCAACATGTAAAAATAGCACTATTTATGGACACTGTTAAGCATTTACCTTGCAAGATGTTTCTGATATTTTACCACTTGAGATGTATCTAACTCATTACTAAGTTCACTAAGTAAATGCTGGATGCTGATGTTATTTTGCCTCTTTAAAAAAAGTTATGTTTATCTGAAAACCAGTTACTCTGTGTCTGGAAGGTTTCACACACATGCAGGTTTTAAAGCCAAGTTGTTCTAGCATAATGGACCTACATCTCTTTCTCAATACATTAGGCTAATACGAAACAATTTGGAACAGGACATGCCGTATTAACCACTAAGCTTTCTAAAGAATACTGCCTATTGAAATTAAACAAACTATCTGTTTTCTATGTGTAAATAGCCTCTCAATCACATTGGAAATAAGCTGGTTGTGATACATTTATTCATGTACATATAAACCTATGGTGTATATGTACACAGAATACCTGGGCACTCGTAATATTTGTTCTCTGTCTCTTCATACTATATAAAAGTTTGCATCAAAGGTGGGGGTTTTTTCAATACAAGATTAATTTTTACTTAGCCCAACAACACTAGAAACAAAAAATAGTATTTTATCAAAAGCTAACAGTAATTCAGGTATACTTTATTTTTAATACTAGTTAATACTTTCTATAGCACTTTTCATCCAAAGATTGCAATGCATTTTATAATCATTAGTCATTTTTAGACTCCTAATCACACCATTACTATAATGTTGTCCCCATTTTATAGATGGATAAACTGGTCACAGATAATGGAAATGGTTTGCTGTCCATCTCACACTTTCTTTAAAGATCCAGGAAGAGAATGCGGGGCTCCTGAATCTCATTTCTTTGCTCTATTCAATTAAAATCCCCTCTCAACATATGCTTTTCATTTATTTGACATTTATGTGGAGAAGAACAGTGTCATGTGACCTTAAAAGTGGAATGATGGATAATAAACAAAGGCAAATGCTAAAGAGAAATGTATCTAGTGGATTATCACAGAGATTAGCTAGAAGTCTGGTGTAAATTAATATCTTCATTAGTGATCCAGAAGGGGGAACAAATCCACAGATTATACTGAACTGGGAGGAGGTGCAAATGCTAGTGAAGACAGAGAAGCAATAAAAAACAACAACCTGGAGTGATTATAAACATGGACAAAAAAATAACAAAAACAAATTTAATATGGGGAAAAAATGAAGCTACTGGATTATATCTGGAGTCTCTGGAGACAACTGGGTATACCTTGAGAGCTAGAAAACCAGAAAGAAGTAATCATGAAACAGACATTAGAGTGATAGAGGATGGCATATGATCTGTGATTCTGCAATGTGATATGCTAACTAGCAGGGTCAATATAATTTTTGGCTTCATATGCAGAAACATCATATAACAGAGGAAGTTTTTAATGACCCTCACTTTGTAATTCCTTTGAAATTGCCCTTGGAATTCAGGAAACTATTCAGGAAAGAAGACAATTGGGTGGAAATTTTGAGAATCACACAAAAATTACTGGGAGCTGTAAGGGACTCATTTATGAGGAAAGATTAAAGGAACTAAATATGTACTTTAGCTAAGTGCTGGTGAAGTGGGGTTGCTATCTCAAAGGATGTAAATATCAGTGGTAGAGAAGAACCAAAGGGTTAAAACCAGTAATAACGGGATAAAATTGAGAGATTTGGGCAGAAAATCAGAGGGGAAAATCCTAAGAGTGGGGTGCATTAGGTTACTGACTAGTTTCCAGAGAGAGGTGGTAGACACTCCCTTATGCCATAGATACACAGATATTAAAGCCAGAATGGCCCATTAGATAATTTAGAACAGTCTTCTGTATAACAAGGGCTAAGGAATTTATTCTTTTATTCCTGTATGGAGTCCAATAACTTGTTTGACTAAATTGTAATTTGGGTAATTTAAAACTAGATTGGATAAAACACTGGGAAATGGATTATAGGGAACAACGCTGCATTGGCAGGGTGTTGATTTGCATGATCTATTCGGACTTTTCAGTCCTTAACATATATGATAGCATAATATGGGCTTTTGTTAGAGAGAGCTAAGAGCATACGTGGGTCTGATTCTACAAAGCAGGTTCAACTCACTGTGGTCTTAAGGTGGAGATCTTTATAATGTAGTGAAGTTAATGTAGTAAAATATATATATTAGAGTGCATCTATCTGTGCATCTGTTCAAGAACTCCTAAACCATAAGAGCTAGGAGTACCAAATTTGGTATGCAGCTTCCTTTTATCATAACTTCAGCCAAGCTCAGGGTTTGGTTGTGTCTGCACATGCAAAGTGCTGGGAATGGGATTACTTTCCATAACATGTAAAGAGGGGGGCAGAGACAGGAGAGACTCAGAAATGGAAGGGATGAGATACTGAGAATGGCTATTGGGGGCAGATTCAGCACCAAGAGAGTGGCCAGCAGAGCTGATGCTACACCATCTTGCCTGCCAGCACACTGGTAAGGAGCGCCCCTAGCCCCAAACTTGGAGCCTATTCTGTTCCCCCGGGAGGGCCTGCAAACCTTGGGAGGCACCACTGGATGGGGGACAGCTCCCAGAGCCTGGCCACTCCCCAGACAGCCTGCAGGTCATGGGACAGGGCAACGGAGTGGTGGGGGGGGGGGGGCATGCTGGCAGGGAAGCATTGCTCCTAACCTCTGGGAGGAGTGGCCATTGGAGCAGCACCATCCTTTCTGCCATGGGCAGCCCTGGTAAGGCCCTCCCCTCCCCTACTAGCCTGCTGTCCTGAGTCCCCTTCCCTGAGTCCTGCACCTGCCACGTGTCTTGACTTCAGCACCCTCTCCCCCTGCACTGAGCTTCCTACCAGCCTCCCCCTGCTCTGAGCCCCACATACCTCCCGATCCTCTGCCCTAAGACACCTACCCCCTGCCCCTGCTCACTCTCAAACTTCCACTCCAGCCTTAATTTTCCTTCTTTTTTGAAAAATACAATAGTTGAATTAGCTCATGTATATTTTTCATTTATTTTTCCAAAACAAGAAATTCCTTCAGTTAGGCTATGTCTACACAACAGTGCACGTCTACGCAGCAAGCCCATTATTTGGAAATAAATTTGAAATATTACTCTGACTCCTGTAACCTCACTATATGAGGAGTAAGGGTGCTCAGGGGAAGAGTGCTCTATTTCGAAATAACTGCTGTGTAGACAGCGCCAAAAGTCAAAATAAGCTATTTTGACTTGAGCTACGCAATTAGCATAGCTTAAGTTGTGTAGCTTATGTCGGCTTCAGCCCTTACAGACCCAAGCAAAGTCAGGTACATCTGCTAGTATGAATATAGTTTATGGCACAAGAAGCTGCCATTTAATGTCCATGTTCATTAACTAAACTGTGGAATTGAATCACCAGTGCCACTGTTGGTGAGTTTCTGTGTTGGGAAGTGCCAGGAGTATGCTCACCAGTGTAGGTGGGCACATGGAGAGACTATGAATCATGAAAAGAACTGCCTGAGCAGGATGGGAATAGTGCTGGTATATTATCATTCATCCCTATCAATGCTAAGAGAGAGTTAGCGTGGAAATCATACTGATTGTGTAGCTCTAAACACCAGTGTGTCAGTAAATTAGTTTTAGCTGTGTTTAGGCTTTGCATGGGTGATGCTAGGTAGCATTTAAGTTACCTTTCAGGTAAGGAAAAGAAGGAGATATTTTTAAAAAGCCAGTACAGTAAACCTTAGTAGAAGTGGGTTAACAATGATGGAAGGAAGTTTTTTACACACACACCCATGTTCCTACAACAGAGTGAGGCAAGCCAGTATCTTTTAGATCTGAATTCCAGGAAGAAATTTTCCAGTGATTCCTAATGAACTAAGACAGATATAAGCAACACCAGCTGGAACCAGACAACTTTGGCTCCAGAATTAGTGCAGTTAATTTATCAGAGCAGTACTTGCCTAAGAAGACTGTCAGTCCTTTATTATACCAGCCGGTGTCATAAGCAGATAGAGTTCAATATTAACAAGTGGAGCTGCTTTCTGCAGCAGGGTTGTTTGTGTGTATTCTCATTTTTTTAAGAGCTGTGTGAATTAGGATGTCAGTGTCTTGACCTTGGAGAAAGGAGTTCACTTAAAATAAATAAGTAAATAGTCTGAAAAGTTTATTTAATCTGTTTCTCTCCTTGCCCTAATTTTTCTTAATGTATTTAAAACTCAATATTTACTGCAGCAAAACAATATCTATAAAACAGGTTTTTAGATGCCTAAATAAGTGGTAGCAGCTTTGCCAGAGCCAGCCAGTAAGCACTACGAAATATGCATTGTAGAGACATTTGAAGTTGTCCCCAGTGCATAATTTGCCCTGTTCAGTATTAAAAGGCTCTATTTCAGTGCTATAGAACCCCCCCAGACCCCCTGACTAGGCAAGTCGAGTTTACAGATGATGTACTCCACTCAGCCTGCTTGTAGTTTCAGGGCTTAAGTGGCTAACAGGGCAAAAAGGACATAGTTAAAATTCTCAAGATGCTAACATGGAAAGCCTTGCAAGATTTTATGGCAGAACAAAATAATTTTTAAGGTAAAGTGTTTCTGATTTAATGAAGAAGACACTTAGATTTATGGGCAAAAATAGGCACATCTTCAACTATCCCTGTTTGATAGAAGAAAAGTTGAAAAAGGGGTTAATATGAAAGATTTAGCCAACAGTAAAAATAAATACATGAACAAACAGGTAATACTAGAGTCTGGCCTATTTTCTTTGTTGGAACTCTTTGTTTTACCTGGACTAGTAATTGCACACCAAAATTAGAAGTGCCTGTAAAGGCAGATTATTATTTATTATTTTTGTTTATTTTAGTATTAAAAAAAGTCTCCATGAAATGAAGTTTTTGGAATTTTTTTTGGTGTGACTGTAGTTAATTTTTCTTTGTGATAGGCTGACATCTGTGAGTTTCTATTCATAGCACAGGTATAACATGGGCTTCCTCATGCTTCCCAATCAACATGCCTTTACACTGATTTGAAAGTGTCTCTTTTCAGGAAGAGAGGATAAGTCAGTCTCTGGCCCATTTGGTCCCTGACATCCCTGAGATTATTCACCTGGTTGCAATTTGTGGTGATGATGATTTCTATGTTGTGGGTGATTGCCAGAGGCCACCAAACCCATTTTAGTTAGGCCCTGAGACAGTTATTAGAGGCTCACAACTTCTAGGTACTTTGGCTAGATTCTCAATGTGCAGCCTTCAAGCAAAAAAGGTTCTTTAACTAACACCGTTCCATGACCCAGCTGCTACAGTGAAACCAAATGTTTTGTAATCATAACACTGCGATAAAAATAAGCTGAATATTAGTGCTCATACAAAGGAGACCTAATTATGATTGGTGCATGAATTTTACACAGACAATACAGCAGAATAGTCAGAGGAAGTGGGAAAGTGTTTATTTCTGTTTCCTTATTTCCTCTGAATCATAGAGTTCCTTAATTATTTTATGGAACCATTTCTGCAAGTTTTTTTTAAACCTAAAAATCTCATGATTTCTGACACTTTTTGAAAACACCTATAGCCTCTTGCCCTATGCAGGAAAATTTGTATGATCTATAAATCTCCAAAGACTGTCTCTTTCACTGGAGTTTATTTAGGTAAGAGTTCACACTATCACTTCTGGAGCAAACAACATGCAAAAAAATATTTTTTGTCTTTAAAAAAGGACTGAGCAGCATCTGAGCTCTTTGGAAACTACCAAGAAACAACACTGCAGGGGCATTTAGGTAGGAACATATGAATAAACTAAAACTTGTATTTTGATTCTCTAAATTTTGAAATGTCGAGTTATTTCCTGCAGGCAGGCGGATGGACACTGTCTACAGCACCTTGTTTGCTGGAGAGAATTGAGAGCATTTGGTTTTATCAGCCGCTGGCATGGTAATGAGCCTATTTCTATTGAAATTGGCTCATTACTATTCATTTTTGCTGGCACCAAACCAACTCATGAACTGCTTTTTGATTTTCAGCGGAGAGGGGGGGAAAAAACAACAACATAGGGAGTTAGTCCCATCCACTGATAGCATTGACAAGATCCAGGTATAATACAGGGAAGTGCTGTGCAAGTTCCCTCATCATAACTCTGTCCATTTACCTCAATCTTGACCTGCACCAACAGCTGTTATACTGGGAGTCCTCTCCACCGGCAGTGCACTGAAGACCCTATCAATTGTGCCAAAAGGCAGCATAGTTTTTCTGAGGCACGCAAAGAATCCCCCAGGGATTCATTCAATTCACATGTGATGTGTGCCAAATTAAAATTGGGGAGTTCAGAGATGAAAGACAGGAGGGAGTACTGAACTGCTGTACAAATAGCTTTAAAAACCTTCAAGATAATAAGATTTTTTGTGACTTGTCAAATTATGTTACTCCACAGTATATCGTGTGTGACATTTGAATCATTTTTGAACTACAGTTTAGGTTCACACATGCACAGCTTTAAGACATGTTTTTACATAGCCCTGCTGAAATTCAAAACTTAGCTATTTGAATATATGATTTTTTTTTTAAAATATATATTCATTAAAAATAGCTACTGAAGTCCCATTTAAGCCATTTGGATTTACACTATTCTAGTAAGATTATTGGGCTTCTTGTGAGAAAAAATGGCTAATGATTTTGGGTGCTTTACTTTTTAAGGTGCTCACTTTGAGACACCATAAAGGGGTCTAATTTTCAGAAGGTAGGCACACAAAATCACTGGTCGCTTTTGAAAATCTCAACTTGAATTCTTATTGCCAGAAAGGCCTGGCAATACTGAGCTCCAAACTTGATGTTTATTGAAATTTAGATGTAAAAAATTACTCTTGAAATGTTTTTCCCTTAAACGGTAGATATAAAAAAGCTAATAGGATGCAGAGAACATGACTGAATTTAACATAAAACCTATTTTGTGTCGGAATCTGAGCAAGGACAGTTTTTATCCTATTTGATAATGTAAACACTTAAATTAAGTTGGGATAATTTTTGAGTTACAGAAGTGAAAAATAACAAGTAGATGACTTTAATCAAGTGATTCTCAAGATCTCTTGTCCCTCAACAGATGAGTACAAAATATTCACAACAATCAGTGATAATACTTTAAACTTGAGCTGTTTCTCATCTCATTATGAGAGAAGAAACAACCAAGTTTTTATAGGAGAATTCACACATTTGCCATTTTGGGTCAAAACCAGGTCTATTGCAGTGTCAACAAACCTATTTCAGAATGAAAACTGGCTTCAGAGTTTGGATTCAAAATATTGCATGGTTTGAGAATTATTATTATTAATTATTGGTTGAAAAAAGTGACTCACATCACATGAAAAGCAAACTTTTAATGACCTTTGAAGATTGATTTTTTTTTTTTGCTTCTTCCTTCATGTGCTTACTACCTTGTAGGCTACAGGAGCTGTCACAATCAATAGAGTCTTAATTTGTGCTTTCCCCATTTGCCCAGTAGATCAGAATGGCTTTAAAGTATTGTGGCCTGTACAGATACAAGCATAGACGAGCCCCTTAATGGAATCTTGTAAAAGCTTTCATTAGCCTTTATAGGTTCATGACAAAATTAAAGTGACCTGACCTGACCTCTCATCTGAGTGTCTCAGTTCAAGTGTATTTACTTCTGTCTGTCTGTGTGTATTTAGGACTTTAAATACTCAACTTTATTTTTGTTCCAATAAAACTGGCCATAAGTGATCCTCTGCATGTGTTATCTTAGACTAAAGTGAAGTCATGCTAGGGCCAACTGGTTTTCTTTGTTCACTAAAGAGCTGGAATGTATTTAAAGTGTCACAATAGGGTTCAGAAAAAATTAAGCACTGTACCAAAACTCAAGTTGCTCTCTTTGGGCTCGTCTACATTGGCCCCTTTTCCGGAAGGGGCATGGTAATTTTTGAGATCGTAATAGGGAAATCCGCGGGGGATTTAAATATCCCCCGCGGCATTTAAATAAAAATGTCCGCCGCTTTTTTCCGGCTTTTAGAAAAGCCGGAAAAGAGCGTCTATACTGGCCAGATCCTCTGGAAAAAAGCCCTTTTCCGGAGGATCTCTTATTCCTACTTCAAAGTACTTCCGGAGGATCTGGCCAGTGTAGACGCTCTTTTCCGGCTTTTCTAAAAGCCGGAAAAAAGCGGCGGACATTTTTATTTAAATGCCGCGGGGGATATTTAAATCCCCCGCGGATTTCCCTATTACAATCTCAAAAATTACCATTCCCCTTCCGGAAAAGGGGCCAATGTAGACGTAGCCTTTAAGTTTAGATCAGTTGGATAAACCAGCAGACCTGCTTGCCTCAGGTGATGGACTTCCTGTTAAACCATTCAGGAAGCGAAGCTGGTAAGGTGGTTTTGGCACACAATCCTATGGCTGTGTTCAGATCTCATTTCTTCTAGTGCTTCCCTAAGCATCAGAAGTTGGGCCATGGGCTATGTCTAGACTGCAGTCTTCTTTCGAAAGAAGCTTTTCCAGAAGAGATCTTCCAGAAAAACTTCTTCTGAAAGAGGACGTCTACACACAAAAAAAAACCATTGAAAAAGTGACCTGCTTTTTGAAAGATAGCGTCCACATTCACTGGATGCTATCTTGCATGTAAGCTGTGATTACTATGGACGGAGTGGCCACCAGGGCACTTGTGCTTTTTCCACTTTCCTCTTCTTTCAAAAAAACTCCTTCCCCGTCCACATATGCCTTTTTCTGAAAGAGCTCTTTCAGAAAAGGCTTCTTCCTCGTAGAAAGAGGTTTACCAATATTGGAAAAAAACCTCTGTTCTTTCGATTTTGTTTGAAAGAATGCAATTGCAGTGTGGACGTAACTGGAGTTTTTTCGGAAAAACAGCAGCGTAGACGTACCCTGGGAAGTCCTGGGGAAAGAGAAATTGACAAGAGCCTAGGTCCTGCTGAGAGGTCCCAGACACGGAAATCATCAGCAGAAGTAAGGGTATGTCTACACTAGCTCATTAGTTCGAGCTAGGTAGGGTAATTAGGGCAATCGGAGTTGCAAATGAAGCCTGGGATTTAAATATCCCAGGCTTCATTTGCATGTTCCCAGGCACTGCCATTTTTAAATCCCCCTTAGTCCAAACTCCATGCCCGTGGCTACACGCAGCATGGAGTAGGTAGTTCCAATTAGAGATCCTAATTCGAACTACCGTTACTCCTAATACCATTACCCTACGCAGCTCGAACTAACGAGCTAGTGTAGACATACCCTAAGATACTGCTGAGGACAGAAGAAATATTGAACTAGGATTTGCAAAAGGATAAAAAAAGCAGCATGAAAGTGGCAGGAGGAGGGGATGATAATCTCTCCTGTAAGGAAATGAGTAGCTTGGATTTGACCCAGCAGAGCACTTAAGCATATGTTTAATTTTAAACAAATGAGTAGTCCCAATCAGGCCTATCAATGTCAGGGAGGGCAATGGGGTCAACTGCCCAGGGGCCTGGTGATTTAAAGGGGTCTGGGGCTCTTTAAATCACTGCTATAGCCCCAAGCAGTATGCTGCAGAGCCCCAGGCAGTATACTCTGGACTGTGCTGGGGGTGCTGGTGGTGTGTTCTGGGCATTGTCTTGAACCCAACTCTTGTGCTGGAAGCCCCGCCCCCATCTGGGAGCAAGGAGCCAAGCCCTCCCCACCTTGCCTAGCGGCTCAGTGAGGCTGTCAGCTTTCCTGGTCCCAGTGATTCACCTTTTAGGGCCAAGCTCATAATGTATCCCAGAAGAGTGTCCTATTTTCTGGAACTTTTCACTGTCTGACAACATCCCTACCCCACTTCTCTCTTCACCTTATATCTACATATTCATTTTAAAGTGGCATTTAGCAGCCCCAGCGGAGATTCTGGTAGGTGCTGTTCAACACAGTGAGAGAAACCAAACAGACAAGCCAGGCAGGGTGAAAGAGGAAATGGAGAGCAAGTGACTTTCCCACAGTGGCACAGTTGGCTGGTGGCAGAGTGTGGAATGGAAGCTATCCTTTAAAGAGCAGGGGAAGCAGCTTTGACCTGTGGCATGGCTTGTGTTGGCAGTGATCTCCAGCACTGGTAAAAGCCAGCTTGTGTTCCCCCAGCAGCAGCTGAGTCTTTCCATCCTAGCACATAGTGACTTTAGCCAGGCCAACCCAGCCCAAAGATGAGCAGAGAGAAACATTTTGATTGTAAATGAAAAAGAGTTGTTGAACATGCTCCAGTAGGGTATGTCTACACATCAAAGTTAATTAAAAATAACCATCGTAATTTTGAATTAATTTTAATAGCCTCTACACAGGCAAACCGCTATTTTGAATTTATTTCGAAAAATAAATTCGAAATAGCGGAGCGCTTATTTTGAATTTGGTAAACCTCATTCTACGAGGAATAATGCCAAATTTGAAATAGCTAATTCGAAATAAGCGCTGAATGGACGCTTATTTCAAAATAGGGGGCTTCCAGCCTTCCCAAGTTGTCCTGGTAGCCATTCTGGGCACAACCAGGAAAACTTCCTCTCCTCTCCCCCATCCCTGGAGCCCTTAAAGGGGTAGACTCTGGCCACAGTGCCTGTGCCAGCTCCAAGCCTGCCAGCCCTGAACCGGCAGTCATTGCCCCTGATCCAGTGGCCCCAAAATATGAGCCAGCAAGCCTCTGGCAGCCAGCCCTCCACTGCTCCCCAGGAGCAGTCTGCCAGCTCTCAGGAGCCTGACAGAGCCCAGAGAAGGCACTTTCCCGGTCCAGAGTGGAGATCATTCAGATTTGGAGGGGATACTTCCAATGTCCATGATCTCCACGCTAGATGGAGGAACGTGACCATCTATGGCAGGTTAGCTGCCAGCCTGGCCACCAAAGGCCACATGCGAACCCAGGAGCAGGTTTGCATGAAAATCAAGTTGGTCCAGCGAGACCCCCAAACCTTAACTCTGAGCTTCCCCTCCCTCTTCTTCCCCTTGCTTCCCCCTTCCAGCTCCCTCCTCCCAGGTTTCCCCCTCCCCTCTCTCACCCTCTCTCTTTCCCTCTCCCAACTCCTTTCCCCAGTCTCACCAGAGTTTCATCCCTCCCCCCAGTTTTGTTAAAAGAGAGTTTGTGTTTATGAAAGTACGTCTATTTAATTTGACATCAGGAAGCGGGTCTGGGGGAGGGGTAAGTGGAAGGATGTGAGGGAGGAATGAGGCACAAGCCCCCAGTGTGGCAGACTAGGGAGGCTCTTAGTGCTCTTCAGGGTAGAAGCTCTCCCACAGGGCCTCCTGGATACTGACAGCCCTCCGATGAACCTCCTGGATGGCAGCCTGCAGAAAGTGCAGCCAGGTTCGCAGCAACGCATCCATGAGAAGCACCAGAGTGCCCAAGGGCAGCTCTGGCTCCATGTTGCAGAGTGCTGTGATGTCCTGAGTGAGGGCAACATGAGCACGCAGAGACTAAATGCTTTGCTGTCCCTCATTGAGGTAGACAAGCAAGCAGGGAAACCTGAGAACCAGCTGTCCGGGGGCGGTGCCTTTAAGCACAGACCTCAGATAGCCTCAGGCAGCAGCTACACAAAGACACTCCTGACCTGAAGCCCTGCCTGAGCTGGGTCCAACCAGCCTTCATTTCGATTCAGAGTCCACTCTATGTGGACGCGCTATTTCGAAATAGAAAAATGCTATTTCGAATTGCATTTTATGTGTAAATGTGTTATTTTGAAATAGCTTATTTTGAATGAACTATTTCGAAATAAGCTATTTCGAAATAACACTGTAGTGTAGACATACCAGTAGAGAATAACTAGGAATAATGGGTTGAAACTGAGCAAGGGCGAAAAAACCCCCAAAACCAAACCACTTAGGCTGAATATAACGAACAATCTCCTAACAGAGCCCATGAAGTAGACTCCCAAGGGAGGTGATGGGAGCCCCACTGCTTGAATAATTTATAATTAAACAAGACAAAGCACTTGAGAATATATTGTATGGGGAAATCCTGTACTGGCAGCAAGCTGGACAGGATGACCTGTTAGGTCTTTTTCATTTCTAATTTCTATGATTCTCTGATGATTATGTAATTCACAGATAAACTAAACAACCACACTTCTGGGGCTTAGCTGCATCTCACCTCACCTATGACCCTTTTCAAATTTGCCAATTAATAGTTAATTAGTTAATGTTTGTAAAGTGCTTTGAAAATGAAAAGTGCTAAGTGCCATGTATTATTATAGAAATAGGGATGAATAAACTCATTTTACTTAATTTTGAACCCACTCAAATATACTCACGATGGGCTCAATATTGAGATTCACACTTGAGTATTATTGGGTTGGCATTCCTAGTAGAGGATCATTCTATAAGGTTGCTACACTGTAATTAGCCTATCGTTATTTTTGTTGATACATATGCTTACCAGAAATCCCTATATATTAAACACACCACACAATAGTTATAATCCAGTTAAAATGTGCATGACAAGATCTTGTCACTGAAGTTCCATGGTGCAATACAAATGCTATGCTTTGTAACAATTCAAGCGGCCACTAAGACTATGAAGATGATAAAAGCTATTTTTCCATAATGGCTTTTATTGGTTCAATTAATGTTTATTTTTAGAATAACTTGGCAGCACCATATATAAGTTAATGAGGGTATGTCTACACTACCCCCCTAATTCGAACTAGGGGGGTAATGTAGTCATACGGAGTTGCAAATGAAGCCCGGGATTTGAATTTCCCGGGCTTCATTTGCATAAAGCCGGCCGACGCCATTTTTAAATGCCGGCTAGGTCGGACCCAGTGCCGCGCGGCTACACGCGGCATGGACTAGCTAGTTTGGATTAGGCTTCCTAATTCGAACTAGCTGTACACCTCGTTCCATGAACTAATCCGAAGCCTAATCCGAACTAGCTAGTCCGTGCCGCATGTAGCCGCGCGGCACGGGGTCTGACCTAGCCAGCATTTAAAAATGGTGCCTGCCGGCTTTATGCAAATGAAGCCCGGGAAATTCAAATCCCAGGCTTCATTTGCAACTCCGTATGACTATATTACCCCACCTAGTTTGAATTAGGGGTTAGTGTAGACATACCCTGAGTTAGTATTCAGAGAGAACCTTCACTGAGAATTCCCAAACTATTGTACTTTTTTAATAGCTACTAATGTGTTGGTATGCACTATGAGCTTACTTGTGACATTTATAGCCTGACCCAAGCCCACTGAATTCATTGAGAGTCTTTCCATTCATGCCAGTGGGTTTTGGATCAGGTCACAGCATCAAACAGGAAGTGGTGCAAAGAAACACCCGCATCTGGGGAGAGCCTATGGCATGGGCGAAGGACTGTACAGGCTTCACCCTTCTCTTTGGATAGTCAACCTGGCATCCCTCAGTACTGAGGTATTGGCCCTGTAGGTGGATGCCTGGGAGAATACCAAAGGCAACTGTAGCACACCCAAGCATTAGTTGAACAATGAGAGCGGTCTGTGCCAGGGTCTGTCATAATATGCTTTTAGATGGACCGAGTCCTACTCCAATTCAAGTTAAGACAAAAATTTGAACAACTTCACTTGGAACAAGATTGGGCCGCAGAATAATAAACCGTCAAATTATTTTCCAGTTACAGAAACTTGAGCAAAATCCATGTGTTAATGTAACTTATCCAGTGTAAGCTATAGGGAGAATACTCAATTAGCTTGACAAGTAACAGAGAAAAATATTGGCAACTATTTCAAAAATTTCTAAAGAGTTTTTTGTTGACCAACTTAGTTCACATCTCTCTGCACTGGTTTTTCATAAAAATCATTATGAGGGAAATTTCCTTCCTTCCTTCCTTCCCTCCTCCCCCCCCCCATTTGGATATTCACAGGAAATTAATTTCAGGTTTGTAGTCACGATTTGGGCAATCACTAAATTAAACTCATTTTGTGACAAAGCAACATTTATTTCAGGAGAAGTTTATAAAGGTTTGGTGTATCCAAATGGAGGACAGAAACACCACCATGTGACTTGTGGTAGGATTACTACTAAGTGCTGGAATACTCAGTCTTAGGCATTCACTTATTGAAGGAATCAGCTCCTGAACAGAGCATGAGTAATTCATAAGCTGAAACACAGTGATGCAAAATGTGCTACAAACATATCACACAAATTTGTAAAAATTACAATCAGTGGACAATTTGGGAATAGGATAAAGGGCTAAATTAACCAAAGTGTTAGAAATGTAGCCGTGTTAGTCTGGTGTTGCTGAAACAAAATACAGGACTATGTAGCACTTTAAAGACTAACAAGATGGTTTATTAGATGATGAGCTTTCGTGGGCCAGACCAACTGTTTGATCTGAGGAAGTGGGTCTGGCCCATGAAAGCTCATCATCTAATAAACCATCTTGTTAGTCTTTAAAGTGCTACATAGTCCTGTATTTTGTTTCAAATTCACCAAAGAAATTGTTCATTTTGAGCTGCTTACCCAACTCTAGTAACTGCTTTCTGGATTAGGTGCCAATTCTTTAATTTCAAAGAAATACTTACTATTGGCATGAATAGGTCCATAATGTTGAAATGCTTCCAGAAGATAATTGTGTGATTGGTACATAATTTACTATCATTGTAAGTAAAATAAGGACAGCGACGGTATGTTTCATGTAAGAGCAATGTAACAACAGAGTGAGGTACAGTAAGTTCCAAATATAATAATAACAATGTAATTACAATATAGTTAACACACCTGTGGGAATTTGCTGTAGTTTTGTGAACTAGTGATGTTGAGACTGGGGCTCCGAGCTGCGAGTGGCTCTGTAATGTGTCTCCTGAGACTCTTTGTAACATATGATATTAAAGCACTGTGTGATTTAATTATTAGCCAGTCAGGATTATTATTGGCCATTCAGTTTGCTGTGAGAAATGTGTGTATAATGGAATATTTCTCTTGTCATATTGTTTCAATATGACTATATAGTACTATAGTAAATGAAACAGTGAATTCACACGCCTGTGGCTCATTTGGATTATGTGATTGCCATGTTGGCCTCTGACCTCGGAGTATCACTAATGTAAACTCTAAAAAATGTTCAAGAAGGTTTAAAAAGCTTGAACTTCATGGAGTTCACCCATCCCAACAAGAAATGAATGAAAGATGAGAGGACTGATTTTAAAAAGGAAAGCATGAAGCCGTTAGGGGGAGATTTTTAAAGACACAAATGCTAGTGAGCCACCTAACTCATTTAAAGTCAATGTTAATTAGGCCCCTTCCTACAAATTGTGCCTTTGAAAATCTCCCTTTTAAACTAAATGCTGCCCATCTATGGTAGCACCTCAGCAATCTGTACTTTGGTCTTCCCATGCCTCAGGCTAGCGTGATTTGGACTAAACACCCATGCAAAATAGAAGGGGCATTAAGAGTGCCTCTCACATCCATAGAATGGCTCCCAGGAATCTTTGATCTGAGCAAGCAGGACTTAAATGGGCTGCTTGTTGCTGCTGCTCCTCCGTTCTGGAGAAGGTGGACAGGGAGAGTGGCTGGCATAGGGAGTGTTATAGTTTGCTGCTAGTATAGGGCAGCAATAACTTACTACTTGCTTTTCCCCTAGAGCAATGAGGGGGAAGGAGGGAGGGAACTGAACCTCTCAAAGACACAGTTCTCAACCTGCTCTACTGCACAACTAGACGCTACCACATAGAGGACTGGCATCAAAGCTGCCATGTGGCTTTTAATTGTACATAAAATGATGGTGTCTCCCCACTTCTCAACAGAATGACTGAGCAGGAACTTATATTACTTGGACTTCATTCCTCTCCTTTTTTAAAGTACTGCAGTGCTTTCACTGGTGCACGGCTAAGTATTATGAATAATTAAAATTAAATTACAGTTGCTAAAATATGAAATTTGTGATGCTTAATCTTGGCATTTTGTTTGCTAATTGACAAAATTCACTAATGTCGCGTGAATTAATGAGGTTTGGTTGTGACACTCTCTGTCCAGTGCAAGAGAGCTCAATGGCCTACATAAAAGCAAAAGAGCATCTATCTGGAACAACTCATGCTGCATTTTGGCATAGGTCAGGCTTAAATGCAACTCATGCTGCATTTTGGCATAGGCCAGGCTGGAGGAGTGAGCAGTGGCTGCACACCTCAGGCCAGAAAGGAGGTAGTTCCCCAAGTTTCTTATTAATAGGGCTCTGAGGAGGCTTCTGGCTGCTGATGCTGAGGCCTTGATTATTGGGAAGAGCTGTTCATCTGTGGACCCTTACTCTAACTCGTGGAATCCCATTGAAGATGGTGGGGCCAGATATGGTTGAAGCCCACTTATGAGGAAACTCATTGCAAGACTGGGACATTAGTATGATAAACTGGAGTGGTAAAACTATCTTAAAGCAGAGTGACCTCTGCTTGAGGGTACTGTTATTTCTTTCTTTACTTATTTTTTTTAACTTTATCTCTCCAGAACCTGTAGTCTTCATCTGATTGAGGAGGCTATTGGGAGATCAGTTAATATATTATTTTCAGTTTCGCCCAGATAAACCTTGACCTAATCTATCATATTCTCCAGCTCTCTGCATTAAGATCAATAAAGAGTATATCTTCTTCCAGGTCTCTGGAATTTTGGATGTTCCTGATGAATGCAAAGACAATTATTTTAAAATGTCCTCAGACAGAGATAAAAATGGCTAAGGAACTGAGAGCTTTCTCCCAGATTTATCCCATCTCTTATGAGAAATTTTGGGACTTTTTGGCATTTGGGTCTTGTTTTCATTTTTATTTTTATGTTTAAGATTGCTTATTGTCTGTAGTAATTTATAGCAACATAGGATTTGCCATATTGGATCAGGCCCATGGTCCATGTAGTTCAATATCCTGTTTCTGACAGTGGCCATAACTAAATGCTTCAGAAGAAGGTGGAAAAACTCTGCAGTACCAGATGTGAAATAATCTGCTCCAAATGTTGGTCTCATCCTGACCTCTAATAAAGATAATCTTAAACCCTGAAATATGAGGTTTAATATTCCTCCCAAAATTGTGTTATAATAAAATAACTCTCAATATTGTTGATAATCAGATAAATATCTAGTCTTCATTTGAATTTTGCTAAGTTCTTGTCCTGTGGTAGTGAGTCCCACAGTCTAATACGTGTGGCCGGGGTAGGGGTGGGGGGAGAAGGGAGGATAGGAGGGGAAGGATTTCCTTTGATCAGTTTTGAATGTTGTCACCTTGTAATTTAATTAAATGTTCCCTCAATCTTATGAGATACAGAGAATAGAACTTTCTGATCTCACTTCTCTATAGACTGAGGGTATGTCTACACTACCCCGCTAGTTCGAACTAGCAGGGGTAATGTAGTCATCCACAATTGCAAATGAAGCCCGGGATTT